>NC_083640.1:15893945-16193945 GCF_963576545.1 Limanda limanda | reverse complement strand
CTTGGTGTGGGCGGAGACTGAGTGTGCACCATGTGTCTGTCCAGATTTTAATAATCCCAGCCCCACACTGCCCACACCCAAAAGCTCTGTCGCTAAATTGCACGGCAAGCTGAGGCTCCGGTTGTGGAGGGGCGATCAAGACACGCAAGGACAGAGAAATGAATGCAGAATCTCTTTGAATCAAAGGACAACATGGGGCCAATTCTATTGTTTATCAAAAAAATGTTCTGTACATTTTTAGTTCTGTTGAAATCGCAGTTATTTGTGTTGTATGAGTCAACCTGGCACAGCTGTCTATGAATCATCCTGAGGAATTAGCCTAGAAGGGAAGCGGTGATGAGATGCTGAATCACCTAACTCAAAATAAAAAGACTGAATCCCGACTTGTAGGAGTGAAGTTGTCTCCTCTGATATTTAATATCTACGTGACCATGTCCCTGAGAAATTATATTGATCGACAATTTTTTTGTCAAATACGTTTTAAGGGAAAAATCATTGTTGGCTGTTTTGTTCAAGTTCTTTGACAAATGTTTTGGATAAGTTCAAGCTAAATGATATTTATTTAAAAATGGTGTGTCCTGTGTTTCAGACAATAATTGACTTTATTCACGACTAGTCTTTCCCAATCTTGGTGCTTTGAATACCCTAAAAAATATTAAATGGAACATAAACCTTATATTATTTGCTAAAAACAGCTATATAGGACTGTATATGTATTGTATTATGTTTTTGTTTTAACTCTGATATGTGAGAAATGTGTTGTCTTCACTTTTACTTTTATGCACCAACTAGAAGAAGCAAGTTTTTTTGTATTTTTTTTCAATACAATGACAATTAAGGCTTTCCAATTTTATTATATTCTTTTCTATCTTCTTATAACCTCACACCCAGAGTCCAACACTAAAGCTGAGATTCCTGGAATCGTCTTTGGTAAACGTGCAGCAGGGTCTATTGTTTCATTTATGTCTAGATATGTACAGCTTGTATGACATCTACTTTTTCATTTCCCATTCCAATCTGCCTCCCACTCAGGGCTGAATTATCCAATCTACTGGCCTGACACACTGGTTCCTATAGAATCACAGAGGTGCATCTTCTAGAGGAGGATAATTCCAACTTAAACACTGTCCCGCTGTCTTTTCCCAATCATAGCACTCTCTTGCACACGCCCCCCCCCTGCCCCCTCTACCACCACCCACAATCAGATACACATATGCATATAGTCCACGGCCAGATGTGCCACACTCATTATGATGGGCTCTGACTGGCACCCAGAGAACCATCACTGTAATTGGCACGCTTGTTTCCATTATCAAACTCTCACACACGCACTTTTATGTTCACATAGACAAGTTAATAAAGGTGCACACACACACACACACACACAAATACACAAAATGCCAACCCAATTCTCAAGAGCCCGGTCAGTCGAGCCAGCAGAAAAATAAACCGGAGGAGAGATAAACAAGAAGGAAGATGAGGAGGACATTGAAGAACAAAGGCAAGAAACAACCAGATAGAGAGAAGCGCAGATGAGGGAGGGTAAGCGGAAAGCAAAGGAGGGGATGGAGGAATTATGAGGAGGACAATAGTTGAGTGACAGTAGGCAGGAGAAACAGAGAGCAGGTGGGAGAAAACATATTGAGAGGCATCGTCACAGACAAAGTGAGGGAGAGAAAGAGGATGAGGGATGAGCGTTGGCAGAGCCCACCATCTATCTTTCTCTTCTGCTGCCATCAGCTTTCTTGGCACAAACCCAGACGATTGGTTATAACTGTCGGCGTGTGTTTATCAGACAATAATAGCAGTAGATGCCACACACACACACACACACACACACACACACACACACACACACACACACACACACACACACACACACACACACACACACACACACACACACACACACACACACACACACACACACACATCACCCACCTCCTGATGTGTAGCTAATAAGAATAGTAATCAAGCTATTCATTAGTGCAGTAACAAAGGCTATTACTGGCTAATCAACAATCTTCAAACTCAATCGAGGAGAGCTAATAGAAATTTAATCAAACAGCGCACACGAATATGGTGGAGATAGTATATGCGTGTGTGTGTGGGGGGGGGTGCACATTGATATTAGACAAAACAATTAGCTCATTGTGATAAGATAAACAAAAAGGATTTTGTTGTTTCAGACAATTACAGGAGAGTAACCATCATGACGGGAAAAACAAAAACAATTTGTCTTAAATGGCTTCCCTCAGTATCGAGTGAATGTAACACTTAAAGTGAAATCAGCGTCTAAATGTCTCAAATGAAATGAATATTGTTTTCGTCTTTTATTGTCGATATTTGGACTCTGACTGTATTGCGGATGATACTGAATAATACTCAAATAAAACCACAGGTCACTGTGGTTTAGGAAGGTTCTGATTTCTAGTCCAATCATTAGAATGAGGGTTTAAAACCTCATCAACATGAAGGAAAATATGTAAAATGGTAATCCTATAACCTGGTTTCTCCCAAATTGGAGCTAGAGAATCCTAACTACACTGACTAACTCCAAACTAAACATCAAATCAAAAATAAATGGTGTTGAAGTGATAAAAAAAAGAAATCTGCAAGGACATCTGAAACATTCATTATTTTCTCATCCAGGTTTGCAGCTCAAAATCCACTTTTCCACTCAAGCTTGTCTGATGCAGGACTAAACCGTTGTTTTGTTGCATTGTGGTTCCAGCACTGATTTGACAAAACAATTTGAAGCAAACCTGAAAGCTGTGTTTGTGTTAGTTTTCTCTCTGTCATGACTCTCACTTCACTTCCAAGCCGATGCATTTTTATTCTTAGGGTACAGACACATACATTCTTTATTTATATTTATTTCTAACTCCAAAATAGACGCAACAACTTTACGCATGATTCCAGTGGTGTCATCTCTGAGGGAGGATTAGCTCAAAAGTTATAGGAACATCTAACATAAAGAGGCCTTGGGCAAACAGTCTCCATTTGAGTTGCCATTAAATAACTCATGATTTAGGAATATAATAATGAAGCCAATCAACGCTGAGGTGATGAGGACATCTCACTGACAGGCAGACAGACAACGAGGTAATGTGCAAAGAGACGAGTGGATAAGATGAGACACAAAAGAAACAAAACAAAAAAAATACGAACTACATCCCTGAGAAAATCTGTTTCCAGCCTGTTTTGTAGTGTCTCTGCCTTTGCGAGGAACAGTTGTTAACAATAACCTTGTCATTGAATTGCATTAATTGTGTGAGGTGTGATTTTCTGTCACCTACAGTATATGTGTGCCATTTCACATCCCTGTCTTAATTGGCCATATGTCCTGGTGTTTCTGTCTGCGCCCTCACTTGGGAGGTGATTAGGACGATCCTGCTGCCCACTGCTGCTGCTGGGAATTTACTACAGCCACCAACACCACTCCAATACAATACATGCAAGGACTGGGCAGACTGGGCAGATTGTGCAGGTTACAATAAGGGCCGTGAGTGTGTGTGTGTGTGTGTGGTTGTGTGTGTGTGTGTCAGTTCCGATGTGTGTAAATACCAATATGGGAATTCAGAGACTCTGACAGCTTAATTAACTAGATCCAGGGAAGTGACATAAAGACCCAATTAACCACAGTGACATAACTGGGCCGCCATTGACAATCATCTCATACTAATATGTATCTTTCCAGAAATATATCTAGAGCAAGTTTAATCTATTTTAATTTCCACTGAAAGGAGCAAGACACAGGTGTTATAAGACAATTTGAAAAGAATGGTTGCCAACACCCTTCAGGTTTCTCTAAATATTACATCATTATTTCTACACAATACAATATATATTTGTTCTTATTCTGCAATGCGTCTTAAGCACAGACCTTTCAGTTTGTACAGAGATGAGAATAAAACAATAAAGTAGTGCGGAGTACAGCATAACTTGATATTACAACAGGAAAAACGCATGTACGGGTGAAGTGTGAAAGGTGAAAAAGAATAATTCAATGTGTGGGCAGGAGAAAATAACACTTTGTGATTCAGGACTTTGTGGATGTTCTTAAAAGATTGTACCACCATAAATTAAAATGTGGTTGAGCGTTGAGGGAGCTGTACGTACAATATATAAGAAAAGAAGAATCCCCAATGTGCAGCGGAGCGTGTGGAATAGCAGAGCGCTCTCCAAGGTGTCCCACACAGACAGAACTGGGACACAGGAGGACACCCAGTTGGACTAGGACAGGCCTACAGAGGCCTATTTATAACTACTATACTGCACCTTGGTACACGTCCACTGAATGATGCACGAGACACAGGTATCCCACATTATTATTTTACAAAGCTGTGATTTGCGCTTGTGAACGTGACTCTAAATATCACGCAACATATCCTAATTCAGCATTTGTTTTTCAGAGTCAGCACTTACTTCTTACAGAAAGGTAAATGAAGAACATGCTCTAAACTAAATATAAAATCTCAAAGTTAATGGTTCCTTTTCTGTGATGTCAGCTTGTAAATGATAGGAAGAAAAAGAGGGATAAAGTAGAAGCAGGTGAAATGAGTAGAGGAGAGGAGAGGAGAAAACAGTAAGGGAGAGCCAAAACAAAGAAGTTGCTCAGCACAAAAAGAGGTCACAGATGTGCTGAACAGAAAGGCTGCATTGGCTTCTCTTGGGTGCACACAAGCTGCCACACACACACACACACACACACACACACACACACCCACGTACATGTACACACACATGCATGTGCACACACACACACCCGGTGGTACCTCTGAGATTTAACACAGGTGCAGATGCTTCACAGTGATCTATTAGACTCACCCTCTCATGTCGACATTCAAGAGTGGGGAGAGACTGAGAGAGGGAGAGATGGATGGGGAACAATCTCAAGAGAGGGCCGGATAGAGAAAAGGTATTTCCAAGGCAACGGTGAAGGAGGGAGAGCGAGAGTTAGGAAGGCAGTGATTATTGTGGAGGAGGAGGAGGAGGAATCGAGGAGTGCAGGTTAGGAGCAGATATCTATGGGTGATCCATTAAAGCTGACCCGGCAATATCAACCAGGGACAGGAATCAAGAGAGGAAGGGAGAGAGGGATTCCACAGAGAGAGCGACAGAAGAAAAGAGAGAGTGAGTGAGCAATGGAATGAAAAGGGGGAATGAAAAGGTAATGAGGAGGTTCGGGAGGCTGAGGGAGAGTGAGAGATTTGGAGGTTCCATACTATGTCCATAATTAAGTAAAGAAGGATGGAGGCGGTACAGAGAGAGACTGAGGTGCTGAATGGAGAGAAACGGGAAGGGTTGGCAAAGATATACTGAGGTAATCCTTTCAGCCCAACACTTGGGAAAACAAGGAAAGTGAAAGAAATTCAAGGAATGCCGGGGGAGAGAGGGATAGGGGAGAGAAAGAAAACGAGCACAGACAGGAGGGGGCTGATGAAGTAGATGGACTACCACTGCCGAGGACTGATGGGGGGGGGGGCTGTAATTCTTAACGTGGTGCAGGTGGTTAGTGAATAAATGGAAAAGAAAGAAAAAACATGTGCAAAAAAGGGAAGCAGAGGCTCGGGGGTGGAAGGTGGAAAAACATAAAACAGAGCACGTAAGATAGAGAGAGAAGCAGGAAGGCGGGAGGCGATGCAAACTACTGTAGGACACCGATGGAACATCCATTATCAAATAATCCACGTTCACCTGCATTGAAATGTAGTTTTGAGTGATTGGAATCTGACCCGATTCTGCTGGACTGCAGGAAAGAAACGGTGTTAATGACATCACGGAGATCTTGACTCCCTGTGAAAACTGGGAGAAACTGGAACTGAAACTCCCAGTGGCGACCTGAGATCGGCTAACCTGCTCCTGTTGGCTGTCCCCGGGTCAACGCTGGTTGCTCAGGGTGATCGGGTTTCCTCCGCCAGGACCCCGGGGCTCTGGAACTCTCTGCCTGACGAGATTAGGCTCACCAGCACACTCTTTAAACCACTACATCTTGATATTGATTTGCAAGTCTGGTGCTTTTGTGTAATTTAATTCCTTTTTGTTCCTTTTTACCTTACTCTTTATTGCAACTGCATTTTATACAGTTTCTTACCTTTTCTTTATTATATATAGCACTTTTCTATACTCTTAAAGCACTTTCAGTTTAGCACATCGTTTTTCCCTTCGCCTACACACACTACATCTATACACAGAGCCATGAGGTGCAATTTGGTGTTCACTATCTTGCCCAAGGGCACTTCGGCATGCAGGAGGAGTTGAACCTCTGATCGTCTAGTCAGTGGACGACCAACTCCTGAGTCACAGCTGCCTATACAGGAAGGGCAATGCCCACTAAACTTAAGAAACAAGACCCAATGAGACTGCACGAGTAACACAGGAAGTTTGAAAGAAAAGGAGAAAAACTAAAAAACAAAGTGAGCACACAGAAAACCACTCAGACTCCCAAGGGTCTCAGGATGAAAACGTTCAGGGACTATGAGCAGCAACGGCAGCTGAGGGGAGGAGGGGAGGAAATATAGAGATGACAGTTTGGGGTGAGAGTGTTAGGGGACGGAGAGATGAAATGAGACCCTGGGCTCAAATCATTAGAGGAAGAGGCAAGAGGAAAAACATCCAAATCCACTCAACAGCTCAGACACTTCTGGAGAACGTTTCCCCAAACAGACTTTGACTCAGTAGCAGCTGGAATCAGGATCAACACTTCAAATATCAGCAGGGGAAGTTCAAGAAGCAAAACACTTAATGCTTGTGGTTGAGGAACTGGAAGTTAGGATATTAAACGATTAGAATTAAACCGTCCTCTGTTCTAATATTGCATGCTGTACTCTTTTAGTCTTGTCAAATGTGCAGGCCCTGAATGCCACAAGGCAATATTCACTGTGGAGGTGTTGTGCAGAACACACACTGAATAACAACTCCAGACAAAACCTAATGAGATTGACGCAAACACCAAACCACTCAATGTCTGATTTAGAACATCCAAGCATAATGCAGAGCTATTGACATCTCAATTTATCTCACCCACAATTATTCAAAAGCAGAAGAGGATCATCAGACAACATATCCAATTGACTCCACGTTTCAAAACACTGGAATAAAAAATAATAGGATTTGAGTTGCCTAACCGACTTTCCTGTTCGCTGTTCGCTGGCATTGAAATGACTGACAGGTTGTTAAATTATAGAACAGCCCCATGCATGGTTACGGGTCAGTGCAGTAAAAGTGTTGAAGCCCCAGTGTATCAATGTCTCTGTTGCTTTCTTTATTTCTCTGGACAGTGATGTATTTTGCCTTTCCTGCCGAACCCTCCCGTTCACTAAGCGCTTTAACATCACAAACGGCAACAGCAGTGAAAGGAGAGAGAAGCAGGAGGAGGAGGTGGAGGGAAGGAAATGTGAAAGGAAAGCAGGAAAGTAACAGTGGGGAGAAAACGCGGAGCAATGGGAGAGTGCGAAAAAGAAACCACAGGACGCAGACTGCTGAAGTGCTTTTAAGTGTTTCAGCACAATGACCTGAAACACCTGTAAAGTCTGAGTCATATCTGACTCAATGTTTTTTCTCTGTCCACAATCTACGAATCCAGCCGGATCAAACTGTCTTTAACTTTGTTTTTACCATTCTACATCTAGTGTTATATCAGAACCTATCCACTATTTTCAAGATCAAGAGAATCCGTTCCTCCATTCCAACCTTGTGAATCGCTCCTCACTACAATAAAGAAGTATTTAAAATTCCTAAGGGCAAATATCCCTCTCTCCTTCTAGTCCAGTCTTAACCTTGTCCAGTTGTTTTTTAAAGGATTCATGTTCAAGGTGGAATTCAGGAGATACAAATACATTCAGACACATTAACCTTTCAATATCACTTACCTATAGTGGTGTCATTCTAAAATCACGATATTTTTACAAGGTCTGAATGAAAAGAAACAGAATGAACATGATTCCTGAATGATCTTATTTAATAAGATAAATCAGTGTATTATAATATTTTCATTCTTACATTTGAGTTAATATAAAATATTATAAATAAATTTGTGTGTGTGTGTGTGAGAGAGAGTGTGTGTCTGTGTGGGCGTGCATGCTTGCATGTGAGTGTGCATGTGTGCTTGTGTGTGTGTGTGTGTGTGTGTGAGAGAGAGTGTGTGTCTGTGTGGGCGTGCATGCTTGCATGTGAGTGTGCATGTGTGCATGTGAGTGTGCATGTGTGCTTGTGTGTGTATGTCTGTATGCGTGTGCACATGTCAAAACTGTTTTACTGTACAGTGTAGGAGTGCTGATGACACTCCATAATCATTAAAGCATGAAGAGGCTCTGAGCTGATTGGGGACATGCTAATCCTTTTTAATTGACTCTCCAGCTCTCCAGTGTTATTTAATCCACCCAATAACAGAATCAGCTTTGCTTTATTAGCTGGGTCAGCTGAACTATCGCAGACCTCCCTGTATGTTGCATTCTGACAATGTACAGTCAAAGGTAAAGACATGTTGTTGTTTTTTTTTTTAAATAAAAAATAAACTCAAATAACGGCCTGTGTATTGGCATTATCACATTTTGGACTATGTTGAATATCTTTATGTCAAACTGCAGCAGCGATTTTACAAACCCTAAAACCAGCAGACATCATCATGAGCAGCATATTCAGTCATTATTGTTCCCTCAGAACTGCAGGAGCATCTTATCTCTAAGTGCTGTGCATTGGCCCCTGCCAGGTCACACTTAAGTAGCCTGTACAGCCATCTACTGTAAGAATTATGCTTCTGAAATCAGGAAAACATCGATAGCCCCAAGTGCTTCTTGGCTGAGTGTTTGATAAGCTAATGTTTTAATACGATTCCAGGGCGTCAGCAGTATTGTGGTTAATACAGCTCAGCATAAAGACTTCTCCTATTTGATTTGATATGACAGAAAATATTAAACACGTGGTTAGATGGAAGACGGGATCAGAGAATGCAGTCGTTGCGCAGGGCTGAAAAAGCAAAACTCCTCGGCTTATGTGAGAACGCCAAAATAAACCTCAGTGTTTCATGTTTACACAAAAAAACGTTCATACATCAGCATTGCAGGAGAGACAGGAAGTAAAAGGAACAAAAAGAAAATGTGCACATATTTTGCAACAATATATACTGGATTCTCTCACTCTAGAGAGAATCAGCGAGTGGAACAGAGCGAAACTGAACTGGCAAAATGAGCAACAGATTTGATGGCTGTATGAAGACATAGAGAGAGATAAGAGTGGATGGAATGGAATAAAATAAAAGCATTGCCTTTTTTTTACAATCAGACAGCAGAGGATAACATTTCACTACAAACACATTCTCTGCTCCACAAGTCATCATCCGATAATGTTGAGCCATCAGCACAGTCAGATTCATAAGATGATTATTTGCAGAGACAATGACCTCCTTTAGTAACTCACTGAAGAACACTTCACCGAATGGGGACGTAAGTGAAGAGCAATTAATTGGAGCAATTATTCAAAGCTGTGAGTTATTAAATTTTTTTTTACCCTTGGTCCCAAATGCGCTGGTAGTTAAGAACATAAATTTATATTACAACGCTTGGCCGCAGTGGGACATCGAGAAACAAAATAAATACATTTCTTACATGTTCTGTGTATTATAATAGCAAGTATAAGGAAATTGTCACGACCTCATGTGCACAACTTTACAAATTTCACAGTTTTTCACGGTCTGAAAAAGACTTGCATGGTCTAACAACTTATAGAACTTGACAGAACAGAACTGTCGCACCCCATGTCAAAACACTGTGGCCATTCATCCATGACAACACTGTCAGGCCTGCCAGGGGCAGCAGGGCTAGCTGGCTGACAATGCTGCACACTCTCCACTGTCATGTCACCATCAATCAAGATGTGCAAATATTTTTGAGTCTTTCAGTCTAGAGTCTAGACAGAAGCAGCGATTGGAACCGAATGAAACCGAACTGAGCAAGAGATGTCACGTCTGTATGGAGGGAGGGAGGGAGAGAGAGAGAGAGAGAGAGAGAGAGAGAGAGAGAGAGAGAGAGAGAGAGAGAGAGAGAGAGAGAGAGAGAGAGAGAGAGAGAGAGAGAGAGAGAGAGAGAGAGAGAGAGAGAGAGAGAGAGAGAGAGAGAGAGAGAGAGAGAGAGAGAGAGAGAGAGAGACGGTTTTGGCAGATGTGATGAGGAGAGATGAGGTGACTGAGAGAAAATACAATTGTTAGGAAGTCTGATAGATACTGCTGAGGTTCTGCAATGGAGAAAAAACTCACATTTCCAATGCAGTTCTGCACAGGCTGCTGGCTTTGTGGGCTCTGACTAATGCCTGAATTTACTGACACGGCTTATCACTGGATGAACAGCCTCCCAGGGCTCCGGAAATCACGGCTTACGCTGGATGTATGTATTTTTCTCCCTCTCCTTGTGTGTGTATGCAAGTGTGACACTGTCGCTACTGCAAAATACAAAGTAGTAATAAAAGACTGCGCTGCTATCCAGTACAAGAAGTGAAGGACGCTGGTGGATAAAGCCCATGATTTCATGTACGTTTACTTGTGTGTCTGTGTACACACATTAGATAATGATTCTAATCCCTCCCTACATCACTAATATACAATCACAATACATTTACTACCAAAACAACAAAAAAAGCTGCTCTTTCTCATCTCTTCCATTTGTAAATTACAGCACAGTAATCGACCGTGGCAACAGCATTTTAATAATCTTAACACATTTTAAATAATTCACCCGAGGCATTGGGAATAAAAAAGAGATTGCTGACTAATCTGTGGATTACGGCGATGATTTCTGACAGAGGTTGAGGATGAAGGTAAAATGTGATGGGAGATGAGCCGTGGGGCTTACCATCCAAGCTCAAAGAGGATTAAGGTAAGGGTCTATTGGGGAAGCAGCATTACATAAATTGTTTTCTGTGCACACACACACACACATGCAGGGACACACACAAGTACAATCGCACAGGTGCACACGCCACGCACACACGTGTTTGTCAAAGGAAGGCTCGGGATGAAAATGACTTTAATCCCTCTGCTGCTGTGGTCAATAAATCTAATGCTTTATTTGATATTACAAATATTATCTATGGACCTTCTCTACCGGAACATGTCCATTCAATTATTTTCAAATTACTCAGAAAGTCCCGTCCATCCAAAAACGTGTATTATTATTTTTTTTAAAAAAAGAAAGAATTAAGGAAAAACAATACAAAATATTTAAAACAATTTGAAGTTTAGACAACAACATAAAAAAGGTGAAATATATTAATATAATGTATGTAATGTAATATATATTGTTTATCTTCTTACTGAGACAGACCCAGCTCTCGCAGCCAGAGTGGTTTCTCACTATTTCCACTCTTTTCCAAAATGGCTAAAAATGATTTCCAGTTAAGAGAAATATCTGACATGTCTGGTGTTTCTGGCAGAAGCGGAAGTTAAGCAGAAATAATGAGTAGTGGAACAATTGGTAAAGCTTTCCGGTTGAACACAGAATTTTGGATGATTTCAAAACTTGCAAATGGTTTATCTTGTTATATTCAATAAATCATCTCGAAACACTTCTAAAGGAATTCATGATATCTCCTTCTGTCTGTGGACACAGGAGGAGAGCGGTGTCAGGCTCTTTAATTCACACTGTCACCTTCACTGTCCATTCAATACACCAATGTTACGACCTCCGGAACAGATTCCACTTGTAAACGTCCTCATACGACACATTAACGACTGCAGGGCCTGAAACGTGTGTGTGTGTGTGTACAGGATGTCTGTGAGAGAGAGAGGTAGCAGTTAGCCTTTTGGACACACAACACCACTGATGCCTTCTAACAGACAAGTCTGCGATGACTTGCATCACAAAGAGTCCTTCACAATCACCGAGACGTCAAGGAACAAGCACATAAATACATCTGCACATGGGTTATTACACAAAGACTTATTCTGCATGGGTCAGAGGAGGCATTTACAGAAAAATCACACAATGGTCTGATGGTTTAAATGTGTCAAACGTATTAATATATTTCTATATTTTTGATACTAGGTGTTTAAAAACAACACGATCTCCATTCTCTTCAAATTGAAAAGTACTGAAGCACATCAACAATCAGATATTCAAACCAAGGCTGCATTAAAGTTTCAACACAGGAAAATCTACTGATCCTCAACCTGCGGCTTTTTAATATTTTATTTCTTATTCATTCTAGTATCATGTCAAAGTCTAAAAAAGAGGTGAGTCCGTGCCTCCTGGATGGATTCACACCATAAACGTTGGGATGGTTTATGTGTGTGTGTGTGTGTGTGTGTGTGTGTGTGTGTGTGTGTGTGTGTGTGTGTGTGTGTGTGTGTGTGTATACGTGTGTGTGTGTTTGTGTCATCTCTTTCAGATTGCCGGCTCTGATCAGCTACATCACCACAACCTTGGAACTGGCAGCTGTTTGCTCAAATGCTGAAGGACGATCCCTCTCTGACACCGTGTCACACAGAGCACTGGAATGTTACTGTTAATTTACTGTGATGAATTTATGAAAAAATATGATGTTAAATATCTTTGCGGAAAACTGCAGGTCTCTGACTTTATCTATAATTTATCTTCTGAGGTGAAAGACGAGACTCAGACAGATAATATATCGGTCGATCATAAGTCATTATCCAAGCGAACAACTTGCACTCATTTGGGGTGTGGATGGAGTGGTTAAGAATGTGACAGGAACTTGACCAGGCTCCAGACACATATCCAGTTACTGACTGAGTGTGTGTGTGTGTGTTTGTGTGTGTGTGTGTGTGACAGACACGTGGACATGGCCTGTCACCACAAACTGATGTGTTTATTTCACTGCAGCTGGGGTAATCACTCACAAGCAGAGACAGACAGAGACACACAAATATTCAAATAGACACACACAGGCCCTCAAACCGAGCCTGCTTCGTGAACTCCACTGGCTCTGACTGTTTTGATTCCCTGAACCTCAGAACATTTCTCAGCTGTGGTTTCGGTCTAAGTTTCTCAATTTTAATGGGTGATTGCCTTATTTTGACGTGTGCGGACGACTTTGAGACAGAAAATTACTTTAGTCTGGAAAATTCATAAAGAACGAGACTAATCGATGAGTGCTTTTCATAGAAATTGAACAGCGGCTGCCCTTGCTTCTGGTTCTCTGAATTCTCCGTCTGTGTCTTTAAACTCCTTCCTCTTGAACTGTTGAACCCCCCCTGCTGAATGCAATAGCCTTCCATCAGCTTTTAAAGGCTTTCTTTCACAGCCTAAAGAGATTTAGATGTTTCTCCTGGATTCCACAATGCCTAAAATCATGTCTCCTGGGAGTTTAAGATTGAGAGAGAGAGAGAGAGAGAGAGAGAGAGAGAGAGAGAGAGAGAGAGAGAGAGAGAGAGAGAGAGAGAGAGAGAGAGAGAGAGAGTAGAACATGGGAGGTAGAGGAGACTGACTGATGTTTTCTTTGCAGATGTCGGCTCAGTTTGACCCTGGTCTCTCGAGGCTGGCTGATGTGTTGCAGTTAAAGTGATCCCTGGCTAATCTGTCCCTTAGTGCATCTCTTGTCATGGTTAGAGTGTGTGTTTGTGTGTGTTTGTGTATGTGTGTGTGAGTGTGTGTAGGCTATATCTGCACCTGTTGTCTGGGTAAACTAATGGACAAACTGGGTGCATATGTTGGCTGTGTGAATATGAATGTAAAGCATGCATGTGTGTTTGTGTGTTAGGCTTGTGTGTGCGTGTGTGTTTAGAATCAAAGCTTTTAAACAGTATGTTAATAGCCACGTGTTGCCAGCCATGCATTACGATGTGGGTATCACATATCGGGGCACCGACCCTGTCACGCTGACAACTTTACAACAGTCGTCAAGTGGTCGACATGGCAACCGCAACCACTAATATTAGACTGGCTTCAGAGAGGTCACAGGACGGCGACACCAAGAGCTGTCAATCAAAAACAAAAAGATCGTTTTTGTTTGCGTGTGTCTTTTTGAAGAACGAGCAAAGAGAGAGGAGAAAGTAAATAGCGAGTGTGAAAGAGCACAATAAGAACAAAGAGAAATAGAAAGTCAGAAGAGATAAAGAAAGAAAGAAAGAAAGAAAGAAAGTCAGGGCTCCAACCTGAGGTCATCAGCAGGTTTTAAAGCTAAATCCCTCTAATCAGCTTCGGCAGACAGGGGAGACAGACCAATCCATTTGCCCCCAGATCCCATTATGACAGGAGAGAGGAATGGAAAATACCAAATTGACCGGACTGGAAAAAATAGCTCAGAGTGTGCGTGAGCTGGTGTGTGTGAACGCGTGCACATTTGGAGTGCGAGCGTGCCTTTGTGCGTGAATGTGTTTGCGTTCAAACAGGTGTCAAAATAAAGCGCAGTTAGAAAGCTGATAAGGCCGGAGCGGTAATGAGCAATCCACGGCCAAGGCTCCATGTTTGTGGGTGAAAGGCTCCGGCTTTAGAGCTGATGTCACAATTCAACCAGTTTATTTACTTCCCTCAAAAAAAAACTAAAGGAAAGAGATTTATGGATTTATAGAAGCGAGAGAACAGGTAAAGATCCCTCTGTTATTCCCCACTACTCTTCCTTCTGTCTCATTCTGCCCCACACTCATCTCTTCCTCCCGCCACACACACACACTCTCCCTCACTTTATATGCTGGTCCATCGCAGTGCCTCACTCTCTGTCTCACCCTCCCCCCCCCTGCTTCCCATCTCAGGGGAGCCGTGTACTTAAGGTGCAATTGAAAACAACTATCAAACCCTAAGGAGGGAAACCTGATTTAGAGACACCTTATCCGGTAGCGCAGGCTCCTCCGAGCGCTCTGCTGCTGCTGCTGCTGCTGCCGCTCCTGTTCCCCCGTCGACCGACTAAATGAAATTTTGTCTTTTTATCCATTCGGGAATGCAGCCAGACGAGTCCGGCAGAGTAAAGATCTGAACTGTAAATGACGCTCTGTGCTGTAGTTAGGGCCCTGGAGGAGTGGATGTGACACGTGTGGCTGCTCTCAAGTGGATGTTCACCGTGCCACGGGTGCATTCATAACATTTAAATATGCTCACAATCTACTCGGGGGCGATATCATCTTACATTAAGGGGTTTGGTGTTGTCACATTGTGCATATGTATGTCGTGAGTGTGATTATTTATTATCCCTATATACTAGCATATGTGCTATATCCCTGAACCAAGGTGTCCTTGAGCAAGGCAGGCAAATTATGATCACGGTTTGTTACCTTTTCAACTCCAACTGTATTCCCCTCTGTTCATTTTACCGCCTATAAGCTTTTGTAAAGGAACAACGCTGCATTTCTCAGTCCTTTGTAGGAAAGAAGGCGAATCCAGGTACGCAGTGAGAGCGAGAAGCGGGAATGTAAAATAACTGGAATATGGGCTAAAGCTCCGCTGTCACTGAGATTCCTTCGTGAAACTTGTGCTGCATCTCAAATTAGCTCTCTGGGGACATTTAAATCTAAGTTTAAACTTTGGATCGGTGTTATCTCAGCGCAGACGAGCTTTCAAGCAACTGTCAGTCAAAACAGGATCCAGGCTGATTTCAATGCCTGAGACAATTCAACACGCAACATTGTTGTGCAAAGGGAAAAGACTCCATAGATTTCTGTAAATGCTTTTTCAAAACAAGACAAATGTGAAATTGTTTTATGCAATAGTGTATTAATAACATTTTAGTACTGTGATTAAAGGGACTCTCACCTTTGTTGCATTTGAGAATTACAGCACATTCAAATCATCCCGCCTTCCTCCAATGCCCCACCCCCTCGTTCCCATCCGCGGTGTTTTTTTGAAGAAACTTTATTTACAAGCAGACTTACAAGCTACTGCCTCCGCGCACGCACGTGAGTTTTTGTTTACCAAAGCAATGGATTCGGTAAGTTATATACATTTACATTCACATGCCTTGATGGCGCGGCCCGAATGCGCCACAAGAAGCATACGGAAAACCTGCATGTCCATGCAGCAAACAGACAGGTCTGTCTGCCAATAAGGTCCTTCGGTCCGAAGAATTTTATTGGTTGAAGTTTTCACTAAATATTATGAGAGTGAAATAATTGTTTGTTTTTACTTCTGGTGGGTCTGTCTTGCATTTTAGAGTGTCATTACCTTATTAATACCAATTTAACCTTATCCAAAAAAAGTGTAAAAATGCAACAAAGGTAAGAGTCCCTTTAAGTCCAAGTCGCTGTTTGTCTCAGTAAACTCTTTGCTCTTTACTAAATACAAATGTAGGGTTGATACTTCTTATAGCTTTGAAATATTAGGTCTTTCAAGTTTTGATGAAAAATATTGATATAATTTAGAAGGCCATTTAAATAAACCTGTCTAAGGGGTCAGGATGGATTTCTATTGAACTCACCCTTCAATCACAGACTGTGAACGAGTGCATGCTCCCATCACATCACTCTGTTCTGCTGTCTGCCATCCAGCGTTCCAGGCAATTTCATAAAGTGTCAAATCTGTATTAACTGATTTTTTTGTGACACTTTCAACTTACTTCCACTTCCATATTTTGGATTTTTAATTTCCTTTTTGCTTTTTTTTGACATCCCCTAAAGTCACTCCCTGGTTTTGTTCGGCTCTAGCAGACACATCTCATAATCTCACATCTTACTTTGCCTTCACCTCAGGTGGTGGAGGTTAACGATGATGTTGCACGTACCTCAGCAGCTGGTATGCCCCCCGGAGGACGACACTGCAACAGCACCTCCTGCTCCAGAGATACTTCCTTGCCCAGGGGTTCCTGTTCAAACGACTTCTTCAAGTCTGAGGAGAGAGACAAGGACAGGTTATAATGTGAATCAGGGAGCATACGACAATCTCAACCATCTAAATCGTTTTTTGGCAGTTTTAAAAAAGGATAAGCGCCTTAAAAAGTGATAAGTTATTCTGGGGGTAAAGATATTACTTGACAACAAACATATTTGATATAAAATGCTTTTTGTTGTTTTTATGGTTGTATCTTTGAGGGTCGTTGAGTCAATCCCAGCTGATTTTAGGCGAGAGGCGGGGTTTAGAGGAATCTGAGGTACCCGTCGAAAACCCACACAGACAAGGGCAACATGAAAACTCAACCTATATATGACCTGGCAACCTTCCTCATGTAAGGCAACACTACTTCTCACTGCACCCCCTCGCCGGTCATTCAGCTCCTGCAAAGCTTTGCACACATCTCAGCCACATCGTCCATTAAAGACCACAACGACCCTGCAGCATGAATCCATCAACCAATCAAACTTTATGTCCATAGAACCTTTCGTGCAGGTTGGCACAGTTTAAAGTGCTTCACATATGATTTACAATATCATAATAAGACAGACAAAAACAAGAGCAAGAAACTACAATAAAAGAAAATATGATGAATCAAAAATAATAAAATACAATTAAACGGAGGTTGAGATATAAGAGAATTATTAAGAAGTATAGGAACCAGTTTAACCACCGGGATCCTAGTTCACCTTGTGCAGTAGCAACACTTTGGCCAACGTCACTGCTTTTTAGATCTTTGCAAATCATGTACCGTTGATGGAGTTCATCGCATGTGCGTAGAATCCCCTGACACGTTCTGCTGCAGCCACCTCTGCCACGGGATCCATTCTGCATCACCTGTCTTTTGAGTATTGACCTGTTTGAGGCGCCCTCTCTGTTCTTCTCTCAGAGCAATTACTCTGTTCTTTTATTCATTCCGTCTAAGAACATTTGTATTAAATCACTAAAACTATTCCCATCTCTGCTCCCGTGTTCAGTTCTTAGAATCCAGTTGCACTCAGGAAACTTAACAACCGTTATGACGTGGCAGTAAAAGGTGGGCTTCACTAACTCCTGGAAACACACACATGAGAGTGGTGAGGACCAAATCACTGAAGATGAGCCCTTGAATATAAACAGGTAAAATACATGTGCTCATATTTGTGTATCTTTTATTCTTTCATGTCCAAATCCCAGGAAACATGACCCACAACAGCAACGACAATAATTACATCCAAAGAGGGAAAATTCACAATGAGAGGCCAATGTGTGTGGGTGGCCATTTTGCAAAACATCCTGTGACTCAGCAGCTATGGAGACCATTTTGGAGATGGCTTCATGTCATTGTACACCGGGCCCCATTACCTTATTTGCACTGAGACATCAACACACAACGCAGTAATTATGGAGTTGGTCGTTGAAGTCGGCCATGCATATGTTGACTTGTTGTTATCACTTTAGAGATGTACACAACAAGGAAAAAACACTTAGCTGTATATTCTTAGAGTCAACCAATGCTCACGCAGGGGTAGCACACACACACGCACACACACACACACACACACACACACACACACACACACACACACACACACACACACACAACTGATCCAGCTATTAATCGCTTTACCTGCTTCTATCACTTAACACAGGCAGCTCGGTTGCTTTCAGAGCCTCGATCACCGCGCACGATATTTAACCCCGCTCTCGTTCCATATAGGCTTGCCAGAGTTGGGGGATCTCGGGCGGGCCAAAGACAATAAATGATACACACTAATGGTCCACACGCTGTGATAAATGACAGCATTACAAAGCAGCATGGAATGCACTGCAGTTTCAACGACGGGGCTCAGCCGTATTCCTTTTGAGGAGAAAAAATCCGCTCACAGTAGCAGACTTTAAGACAATTAGCCCCGACATTTAAATAAGAACAACACGAGATGCGGAAAAAAAAAAGGGGGGGGTGGAGGGAGAGAAGGCATAAAATGATGTGAAAGAAAACACAAAAAGAAATGCTTGTGGGCGGATGGATGAAGGGATGGATGCAGGGACGGTTTTGTTTAACCGATCATTACAGTGAATGGAAAAATTGCACTTTCAATTTTGTTTCTCTCACAGTCACTCCTTCCCACATCGCTCAACACAAAGGACGGCATTGTCTTCATTGAGAGCCTCAAAAGAGACGAGTCTTTAGCAGTTCATGTTGAGCAGAGTTTCTTTCACTGGGCTGTTTAATAACATTTCTGCCAGTCTCCCTCCGTCATGAGTTCCAATCCGACACTAATCTTCTGTCTTTCAGCTTAACCTTGTCCTTCTTTAGCATGATTGATTTTTATTTATTGGATATATTCAAAAGCAGTATTCACTGCTTTTCCTCTTGTTGGCTGCCTCACAGTTTGAATCCATCAGTTTATTGGCAGCTGAGCTAACGTTCAAATAAGTGTTAAAATAAGTCTGCCACAGAAAGAAACGACCATAGAACAAACTGAAACTTTAGAGGGCTGGCAGGTGACTTTATTTATGGTGCTGATCACATGGTGTGATGGATTTCAAAATAAGAAAGTATGGGCGAGAGAAAGAAAAGCAAAACATATATATTTGAGGGTAGGTTCTGATTTCTCCTAACTTTTAGGACGACTAATCCCCCAAAAACTATCTGGTCAACTCCCTTTTGTATCGATTTGGATTCAGCTTCATATTTTTATGGTTGTGTCTGTAAGATTAAATGAAGAGCTGCTGAGAACTGAGAGTTGGGTGCACACGGTCATACATGTATTACATGGTGGAGATAAAAAACGTGGGTGTTATTTCTGTATGAATATTTATGACTGCATGTGTATACATGAAAAGATACATTTCTATGAGCTGTAAATGGACGATTAAGCAGCAAACATTACAAATGAAAGTAAAGTCAAGTGAGGTTGATGAATAACACATTACAAAGTGATGTATGTATTATAAAATTAAATCAAGGGGTTTAATGCTAACAAAGCATTCATTTCAAATTCCAATTACACAACTCTCGGGCTGTTTTAACTGAATCTGGCTCAAATATATGAAAAATAAACTTTTTACCTTTGAAAATTACTTTTTTAGTTTGTGAAGGGTGGAGGCTGCTATGGACGACAAATCCTCTGTCCCCTGTCCTTTGGTTTTAAAACCATACGGAAAACTTTCATAGGAGTGCACAGTGTGTGTGTGTTTTTGTGTGTGTGTGTGTGTGTGTGTGTGTGTGTGTGTGTGTGTGTGTGTGTGTGTGTGTGTGTGTGTGTGTGTGTGTGTTGTGTGTGTGTGTGCGTGCTTTATCCTTGTGTCCTTTTCCTCCCCTGGCTCCCAGGTGTACTCTTAATCACCTTATCTGTCAGCTGTGGTACACTATATGTGGACACACACAGACACAGACACTCACTAGACCGAGCATTTTTTAAAGCTGAACTGGTCAACTCTATGAGTCACCCTGCCGGTGTTTCATCAGGCCAGTCACCTCACAGTGGCTTACAGGCAGAGGGGGGGGGGCACAGGAAAGGTAAGGGAAGTCCAGACGGCAGATGGGGTCCTGAAAGATGAGAGGCAGAAAAAGAGGAGGAGAAGGAGAAGTTGGCAGCGAGGCCAGTTGCTCTTTCTAAACCCATTAAGACCTCATGCTACGGATGCATGTTGCCCTGTGAAGCTGGATGAGAGGAACACATGTTCTATATGATGTCATTTTTGACAATGTGACTGACGACATGTATCGTGATTCACTGACGGTCACAAGTTGTAAACCTGAGCGGGAGAAGTGACACTGAAGTAGAGTAAAGAGCAACAGTGAAGACCACTTACCCTAACCCTGTTGACCTTCAAGTCTCAGGCTGAGAATCATGGAGCGTCAATACACGGTAACTAAAATAATCATTTCTCAGCCTTTGCTATATAGCAAAACTTTGAATGTAAATAGTTTGACAGTTTAAACCTTCAACTTTTACTGAACATCGTTGCCTTTGACCTAATGGTCATAAACATAAAAAATTAGGCAAGAGCTGAAAATGTTGTTAAATATGCTCCATCCTTCCAAACGTATCCATTTTCGAGAGAGAATTTTTTTAACTTAATGTTTTTTATCTTTTTCAGAGGCTGACTGAGCACCTTTGTTCTTAATGAGTTAAAACCAAAACCTACTGCTGCTCTGCTTTATAAAAGTTGTTTTTTAGTGTCTGCCACACTCTCAATATCAAACCAGTCAATAGAAGCTCATGTCAGTGACTCAAGCTTAGTGCTCTAAGCAGCAATCCATCAAACCCAGCGGCCATCAATCTGGCTGTGATTACATCTCTTTTATCAAGACACTAGT
This sequence comes from Limanda limanda, assembly GCF_963576545.1. Lineage (NCBI taxonomy): Eukaryota > Metazoa > Chordata > Actinopteri > Pleuronectiformes > Pleuronectidae > Limanda > Limanda limanda. The sequence goes on along the minus strand of NC_083640.1, from coordinate 16,172,867 downwards.
CTAATCGTAAAAGAAAGGGAAGAGATAACATGTGTATCACTTAGAAAAGTTTTAAAAGCTGGATCCGGTCTTTTGATCAAGTATGCAGAATTTAAAATCCGAATTTGTAACGATGACCCATTCTCATCAAATTATAATTATTAAAAAAGTTAAAAATAAGGAACATTTCTCTACAAATTCCCATCTAAAAAATAATTTCAATGGTTTCCAACCAGTTACTTTATGTCTTAATCCTGAAAACCTCCAAAGTTAAGTTAATAATTAAAGTTGATAATTGATTCTAAAGGCGAAAAGTGTGTGTTGAACAGGAATACTTGTTAGTGCTGGAAACAGAGACTTGACAAGTCAAGTATCATCCAGGAAGTTACAGCTTTCGACTATGCAAATGTTGTTTTAAATGTGTTGTCAGTCCTTGTGGGGCGGCAGTGACTCAGGTGGTAGAGAAGGTCATCCACTAAGCAGATGAGCAATATGTGGTTCAATCCCTTGAGGATGGCATTGTCTTCATTGAGAGCCTCAAAAGAGACGATTCTTCAGCAGTTCATGTTGAGCAGAGTTTCTTCACTGGGCTGTTTAATAACATTTCTGCCAGTCTCCCTCTGTCATGAGTTTCAATCCGACACTAATCTTTTGTCTTTCAGCTTAACCTTGTCCTTCTCTAGCATGATTGATTTGTATTTATTGGATATATTCAAAAACAGTATTCACTGCTTTTCCTCTTGTCGGCTGCCTCACAGTTTGAATCCATCAGTATATTGGCAGCTGAGCTAACGTTCAAATAAGTGTTCAAATAAGTCTGCCACAATAAGTCTGGATTGATGTTGGCGTTCCAGATCTGGAAGGCCAACATCAATCCTTCTTTTGAGCTTGTGTCATTGATGAACTGCTCGGTAACATATTGCAAAGAGAATATGTTTTAACAAACCATCAGGAAGATGAGCTGCAGACTGCAGAGAGTTTAAAGACAGCTGGATTCCATAAGTGTGAACAAGGTGTTTGAGAAGATCCTGCTTTCTGCTCTCCAGCGATACACAGCTGACAAAGCTTTTAAGATCCCAGAATTCTCCAGAACGACTCCTCACCTAAACGATGAGGTTTAATTTCATGCATTATAAATCTACTCATTATCAGATTCCACGTGTGCAGATGTATTGGTTAAGAGAGTTATGTGAGGACACAGTATTGCTGGGGCTGAATGATATCTTCATAATGCAGTCGATCCCTGTGGGGGATGACAGCCTGAACAGAGCATGATGGTTCATTATGGGAGTAATCACCCGAAGCTTCAGCCCTAAATCCACCACATGGCTACCCACACTCCGCACAGACACACACGTACACGGGCACATACTGAGAGACAGAGAGAGAACGATAGAGACACAGAGATGTTGTCATAGCGATGACAACACTCTGATGAGGTGTAGACAAACACACAAACAGAGAGAGAGAGAGAGAGACACACAACACAAACACATCACAAAAAGGTAAAATACTCACAGTGGGACGGGGGGGAAAAAAACAGACTCGCACACAAAATGGCAAATGTGCAAAAAAACAACCAGCGACACAAGAGGAGAATGAGGGAGTGATTGAGGGATGTGAGACACATCTTCTTATGCCAGCAGAGTCCATGAACAATTTCCTGGTCTTAATTAGTAAGGGAGATGCTGAAATGAGGAGTTGGCTCTCAGAGAGGATTTCCATAAAGATTGAGAATGAAATTAAAGGAGATTAAAGCAAACTGCTCAGGGGGAATGAACACACACACACACACACACACACACACACAGGCACCGAGCGAAATCGGGGGTCTATGAGAGCAATTTTGGTAGCTAGTGAAGTGTGTGAGACTGTGTGTGTGTGAAGGGCATGTGACATTGTGTTCAGGGCAGCAGGGGAGCACATAGTCACGTCAATGGGAAGGTGTGTGTTTCCGCGCATGTGTGAAAATATGTGCCCGAGGGAAATATGTGCACAGGAGAGGAGGAACAGCTGTGTCACATCAATTCACACTGACCCCACTTCACTCCCAGACTGCAGATAACACTATCCCGCTTCAAAAAGAAGCTCTGAGAAATTCACTAAGCAACTTTTCTTGGGGAGAAGAATCACAACCGAGCTGAAAAGTACAGAGGGCGACCTCGTAAAATGTGCTCTTCACTGTGAACTCCTTATATGTATGTTCAAGCTGTGTAAGCATCTATTCAGGACAACACTCACTCTCTCTCTCTCTCCACCTCCTCTTCCTCCTCCTCCTCCTCCTCCTCCTCCTCCTCCTCCTCCTCCTCCTCCTCCTCCTCCTCCTCCTCCTCCTCCTCCTCCTCCTCTGCCTCTCAAACTTCTTCCACTGCTCAGCTAAAACTGTTATTATGTTTGTGGTAATATATATATATATATTTTTTTTTTGCCTCGGGCACTTCAACATAAGCACATTTCAGAGCAATTATCCAAAATGGGTGTCTCTGCCTGCATGCTGCCAGTGCTAAAATCCTAACAGTTTCCCCTGGTGGAGCTGCTGGAGAAGTACAGAGGAAAGTTAGATCTCTTGGGAAGAAGGAAAGAGCTCTGCTTTCGTCTCAGAGAGGATCATTTGGACATCCAAATTCCCACACAATGGCAGAGCAATGAAAACAATCAGAAAAAAACAAACCAAATGATTTGAGTGACACAGATAACATTTAATAAACAAACAGGGAAATGTAAATGGATTTGTAATCAACAGGAAAATGTATGAAATGATTAAAAATCGAGGACTTTGCATCCACTGGACGAGGCTGTGTATCCTAAGAGTGTTTAATGTTAGTGCTGTATACCAGTGGATGGTCGGGTACTCACTGCTTCAGTCTGTGGCCTCATACAGACGTCTTCCAATGCCAGTGTAACTCAAATACATCAGGGAAATGGAAGAAGTGAAGGGAGAGGGTGACCTCAAGTGTCATAGTAATTCTCAGTGTGGTTTTTATAGGGAGTCATTTTCTCTGAGTGACTTTAAGGGAGTCTCTTTCCACTCAGACCAGTTCTTCCACCGCTCTCTCCACCCTGTCATTTCAACACTTCACAACCTGTGATCAGCTCTACACATCAGATGAGGTCTTTCCATCCACAGTCAAGTAAACAACCTCGTCCTCTGACATGGCTGTGGCACTCCGGAGCGCAACACTTACAGCAGATCGGCGTTAAGGACCAGAAATGGCTAAAGGACCTGTCTGCCATAAAGTACATGATGGGTAAATTGGAAAGGAGGCATGTTACTTCACTCTGAGATGGAGTCTTACTAATGAAAAGTCTTTATTATTTCATTATTTATATAAATTATATTATCTTAAGAAATTGTATAATTTATACATATTTATATATAATATAAGTATTTTATGAAAACTTTATGTAAAAGGATATATAAATAAGTTCATTCAATATATTCACACTTTCACCTTTATACAACATCTCACATATAGGTCTGATGATAAATTCATTACTTTATAAAATAACATTGAACGTATTGTTTCATCTACTCTATTTTATTAAATTTATCTTTTTCAAAGACTGTTTTTATATTTGATTTCAACACTGCATTTGGTTCCAGGAGACGTTTCAGTGGCCTCATGAAAAACGAGACAACCCTTTCTGAGGGCGTCCTTTATTTCTCTGTAAAATCAATATGATTAATTATGTACGGGAACAAACCTATGTGGGGGGTGGGGGTTGGGGGGGTGATATAGATTATATATTTGTCATCGTTGGACTTGAGAAAAGTGACTTATGTTTCACATCAATAAAACCAGTGCTGTAGCTACACCTAGAGCAGTCTGAAATCTGGTAAAACGCACAGTGGGTTAAAGCAATAATTAGCCATCATAAACACAGACACACACACACACACACACACACACACACACACACACACACACACACACACACACACACACACACACACACACAGGTTTTCACTATAAAAATGCTTATCCTGTATTTGTGACCATCATGACGTCGCTCTCAAAGCCAGAAACCAGGAGTCTATGTTGATTACGTCATCCAGAGATAAACACTGGATGTTTTGCATTCAGTGTTTTGCAGAAGTGTCGGACTGAGAGTAGATCAACAGCACAGACTTTCTGTTCACATCTGTTAGGAATCGTTTGCAATAACACAAGTGCTACTGTTTCCCTGGTGTGGAAATGAAGGTTGAATGTTACTCGGACGGTGGTCGTTGTGCCGATTTGGTTCCTGAGCCGTTGAGTTTCATACCAGTATGGCTGGATAACTCTCTGCAGTTGTTTCCAGTTGCTGGGTTTGAAACTCGAGCTGACTGGACTGCCTGACTAAAACTGTTTATCCTTTGCTTGACTGTTTTTTTTAGTTTTGTGTCTACATACAAGTTAAAGCCTAAATGAGTGTGTGAGAGTTGCGACTTAATCAAATTAAAATCAATGTTGAGCCTTGTTTTCCTCGGTGTAATTCGTCCATGACTGAAGGAAAACATAAGTGCATGCAGCTGAGACGTCTGCATCATAAACAAAGCACGAGAACTTCACTCACAGACATTTTCCAAATGACACACGTAGCTGCTCAGGTTGCTGTTTTCCAGAGTGTCTGGACACATGATTGCTGTGTACACATGTCTCAGCCCACGGTGGCAGAACGAATTGCCATCATTTGAAAGTGTGTGTGTGTGTGTGTGTGTGTGTGTGTGTGTGTGTGTGTGTGTGTGTGTGTGTGTGTGTGTGTGTGTGTGTGTGTGTGTGTTAGTTCTTACTTGTACTTCTACCTTCATGAGGACGTATTCGACTATTAGACCTTACAGAAGAAGAACAGTGAAAACATTGTGGCTGGTCCTCACCGGAGTTAAGAATATCCTTAGGACCATTCGATACTGGTGCCAAAGTGATACTTATTAAATGGCACCATGCTTATATGGTGCTAGAACAAATACCCTCAGTACAAAACAATGGGCCACGATGAGAGCAGCTTTTTTTATTGCTGAGGCAAATAGGAAGTTAAAATGTAAGTGCTTGGTATGGGGGCAACTCAAGAGCATCCCTCTGCTTTCAAATGTATCCCGTGTGTTGACAGGTGCTTCAGTGGATTTGTTCCTTCCTCCTTGCAAACATCAATGTGCATACCGCCACCAACTCTACAAGCTGTTGCTCAAAGGACCCGGCAGCAGCAGCTCTCGTCTCAGACAGACAGCATGTCCCGGTGTTAGAAACCTTTCACGTCAAGTACCGAAGCACTTTGGATCCTGTAGCTGCCGCCAGAGTTAAATGCTATGTTAACTCGACATCTGCTATGATGCCTGTGAGCAGAGCGACTACTTTGGTACACAGCTCAGGCACCGAAATAAGGCACTACCATTTACACTGGGATTTGATCAGGTAGGTACTGGCTGTGTATGAACTGTGCCTGATTGGCACCAGGACCTCAGTACCCAGCACTCCACACACCTTTAAAGAGCTGCTCAGGGTTAGAATGAGGTTCAGGTTGCTGTTCAGCTAAGGGTTGAAGTTAGGGATGTAGTTGTGATGTTAAAGGTTAAGGAGCTAGGGAATGTATCATGGCAATTAGTATCTTCACTTAGATAGAAAAACAGTGTGTGTGTGTGTGTGTGTGTGTGTGTGTGTGTGTGTGTGTGTGTGTGTGTGTGTGTGTGTGTGTGTGTGTGTGTGTGTGTGTGTGTGTGTGTGTGTGTACGTGTGTGCGCCCATGTGACCTTGACTTTGTGCTAATCCGGAGAAAGAGAAAGACTTGACCTGAGAGCTACGGGGCCAAGGAGCTCGACTGACACTGCACTCACATTTGTGTGTATGTGTGTGTGTGTCTGTGTTTCCCTTAACCCGGCGTACGTGCCGGCAATGCTGTGCATGACTGAGTGTGTGAATGTGCGCCTGTGTTTGTCTCACCTGCTTTATAAACTTGAATTAAGCTGCCAGCAGCTCCCATAACTCAGCTAAAGTGCCCTGCTCCAAAAGACCAAAAAATCACTCAGAGATTTAATATCCCTGATTGCGCATGTGACACTTTAACAGCCACAACACTGATTATCATTATGCAGCTACAAACCGCGCTTTAGTTACTGCCTTGAATTGTTTATCCCACAGTTATTAAAACAGCCTGAAGATGTCGGGGAATGAGTAAGACAGAGGCAGGAAAAGAGTGTGAGTGACAGAGTGAGACAATAAACAAATGGCGAGCAAAGGGAGAGAAAACAGGGGGAGGATAAAATGCGAGGGGAAATAAGAAAATGAGTGGGAAGAGGAGATGGGTATGCGGGAGAGAAATGCTGAATTGCTATTGCACTGCGCGGTGGAAAAGACACTTTGCTCAGCAAGCTCGAGCTGCCAGGAAGCATTTTAATCACAACGGCAGATCCAAATAGGAGCCGAATGCAGGGTAGGTCAGGAGGTTGGGTCGATTTGAAGTAAAAGGTTATCGAAAGAGGGGGCTGAGTGTAATCAGATCTGGTTAAGGGAAAAATCACTGTTATAACAGAAAGAGAGAATGTGAAGGACGGAGGGACAGACAAAGTCAGAGGGAAAACACACACTGCACGGGAAATCAAAATGAGAGAGATCTGAAGAGAAAGGGGGTGAAGGAAAAGAGGGGCTGGGCTTCTATCATCTCTCTCTCGCCTCATATCTATTGGAGCCTTCAATATTTCTCAGAGGCATCCTCCATCACCGTCCCTCTACCTCCAGCAGAGGTCTGACGTGTGTGAAATGCTTCATACTGTGAGTGTGAAATACATGAAAAGTAGTGGAAAATGAGAAAAGATGGGCAGCATGCAGGGGGACGCATTCTTCGCTTTCGCTTTTAAGATTTATTTTGGTTCAGAAAACTGTTTACTGAAAACTACTTAAACAGTGGGCAGCCCGAACAGGCCAAAATATAATAATAAGTTATTATAAACAAAGGGAGCAGAAGAAAAGGGATTTGTGGTGCACTACTTAAGTGTTATTATGATAAGCACTGTCACCTTCCCACAGCAAGTAGCTCCACAGTTCAAATTCCAATTCAGCCAGGGTCTTCCTGTGCAGAATTGGCATGTCCTCCCTGTTGTTTGCAAGGTTTTTCTCCAACGTGTAGATTGACGATAGATTAACTCTTTTGATGACTCTCAAAGGATAAGCGGTAAATCAATGGATGGATTATTATTATTACATATTTGTAAATGAGAGGGATAAAGAATTGGTGAAACCAGTAACTACAGTGGCAGCTGAGGTATATGCTAAAAGCTGGGATATATGATTATATTTGTGGCAGGTATACTGTAAGTCATGATTTTATGCAGACACACTTATTGTGCTTCTCTCATATATACACACACACACACACACACACTAACACTAAGCACCTATACACTCAGACATGTACCCTCACATGTCACCTATACTGATGAGAATGTTTGTCCCTGAACATTGTGGCTCACCGTGCTTTTCCGTATCAGAGCCATTCACATGCACATGTTTGCCTCATAGAGCCCGAGGAGCCGGTGTGCGCACACTTGCCTGCATCTGTCTCTCAGCAGGTAGCAGAGCAAACGTTAGCCAAGAACAGCACATTACCTAGCTTTCATTGCACCCCGAGGAGGGCCTGTTCCAGTCGGGGATGTTATTAGCAGGATATTTCTGACTGTGTCACTCTCCGACGGACAGAAAAACATCCTGCACATAGCAAAGCAGCAGAGAGGAGTGATGCTTTGTTTTCCGAATTCAAATGGTCGTCAGACCTCACGAGCAAAATGAATAGACAGTGGTCCTGTGCTGTTGCCACATTTCTATGATCATGCACTGTACTGCAAAGTATACAGGCTTGAATCTGCTGTTTTTAGACAAATGCACTGGTGTATTTTGACTATGTTTAAATTCTATTGTGCAGATTTGTTTTACTGTCATAATACCATTTATATTGTACATAAACCTACATTAAATACATAAAAACACATGTTTAAGTCAGATAGTAAATAAACTAAGCAACAGAGCCCGTCACATGTGAAAATATGAAACATATTTACGGCCAAATAAAATAACCTGGAGTGAAAAACAAGGGTAAACATGATGGATTCCCCTCTGCAGAACAAATAAGACCAACCTGGGAGAATAGCTTCTCCAGTGTGTGCGTCTGTTAGAGCGATCTTGTCAGTTAAAGTTACAAAGAGGATATGTGCAGTTTGTTGTGTGTCTATAGTGAAAGGACTTTATCAAAGGCCCCAGTCGACCTTCTACTAGCTCACTCAGGCAGAGCCGCGCCGTCAGAAGACGGGTAACCTGGAGAGGTGGGGTCGCGCTTCTATTGGCACACTATTTCTCTTCTGCTCGACCTTTCTCTAACCTGAGCACTCAGACAGGTCCCAGTTGTTTCATATTGACCAGAGCACTGATGCTCGGAAAAACTGTTGTGGTTTCAATTCTCCAGCCAGCGAGAGGAGCTTTGAAAGAACAATTCATTCGGTTATGTGAAGCTAACGTTGAAAGAAGGAACAAGGCTGTCTGGGTGATTTCTATCAAACATGTCGACTCCCTCGCCGCGCGGCCGCTTCAGAGCTGTCAACTGAGCGTCATTCACAGCAGCATCCAACTTTTCTTCTTCCCCCCCTGACTGCTGCTGGGGTCTGGCAATCCTAAAACGATTTCTCCATGTGATCAGTGCTAGAGTGATATTGAGCCTGGTTGGGTTTGGTCTGGCCCGCGGTCTTTCTGTGACCTTTTAGTCAGACTCCCACTTGTCTTATTAAATTCTTCACCAGACCATAACAGGAAGCTAGTGATGGTTGACTGAAGTCACAGGGCATCGTTTCGGCTTTGAAAAGTTCCCTCACCATTTATCATTCAGTGTAAAACAAGGCTCTGCCCAAGGACACGTTTATTCCCTGTGAGTGTTGAAATGCATGATAACGTGCCATTACGAATCAAGAGAAAGCCAAACAGACAGTATCCTTTCCTTATTGTTCATTAACATCGACCTTTTCAGCAAAGCCCATTCAGTGAGCTCTGCACAGTAGTTTTTATTTCTAATGGCAGATTCTGACATCCTCACACAAGATTCCTCACAGGCATATTGAATTCACAGGAAACACACTCACTTATTACATTTGTATCAGCCTCATTGTTGACTCTCCCTACACGTCAAACTTTAATGTTGCAACTATAGCCAGATATTTAAAGGGCTTGTACGTGCTTTTTTTGTAGCTTTCGTTTACCTGGCTTTTTTGTCCTATAGGAATTGTAAAATAATACATTATTTTCTAATGACATTGGAGCGTCTGAACACTGCAACTGTATTTTGTATCTTGCAAACCCATGAGTGAAGGCTCTTATATACTTCTACTTATCCGTTTCTCGGAGAGGTCTCAGCGGAGGACAAAGAGTCTTTTTGATTTTTACTTCTCCGACGACTATCCGTCTAAAAACAATTCCCCGCCAAACCCATAGGTGGCGCAACGGAAGACGAGCTCAGAGAAGCCTACCCCATTTGGGAAGAAGAAGTCCACGTGTCTCTGTTGACATGTTAGCTTGCGTCCCACACACTGAACCATGGCAACTAACAGAACTAAATAAAGTGACACCCAGCGTGTCAAGATGCTGATGTAATCGTTTCTTAGCGCAGCGGTTCCCCGGTCTTGTTTCCGAACTGTGTTGCTGATTCCACAGCTTGAATCTGCTTGAGGCTACATGTAGCTAGAAGCTACCCGGACCTAGCTCCCCTCCAGCTTCCACACACAGTCAGCAGGGACTCCCGGCACTAACAACTACTATCCAGTGTTTGCTTCTAACCTGACGGTATTATAGAAACAGTGTCATGATAGAAGTGGAATTAAAGTCGTGACGGCGGGTTCTTGCACTGTTACCACCGCAGTTAGCATGGTGGCTAGCCCGCTAGCTAGCCTAGCCTGCTAGCGCCGTTTTGAAAGCTCGTTATAACCGTCTGTGACCGTGCACACATGCCGTCAGTGCTCTAACGAGCCACCGTCAGCCAGACAACTCCGCTGGCTTAACACACACGTCACATTAATCGTAGAATCATAGTTGTGTTCGTGTTTGTTGCTACATGTAAACAGGAAGTTTGAGGTCCGGAAATACGGAAATGATGTCGTTCGCGGACCAATCACAGCCAAGAGCGGTCCGTCTGGTTTCCAACATGAAGACGGATAGTTAGAAAAATCAGACGTGTACGAAAAGCTGTCGGAGGCGCTCGGAGAGGGCGTTTCACGACGGATAGGGTGGTCTTATCTGTCCGTAATAGAAATAACGGAGAGGCATAAATTGGCCTTGAGGGACCGGCAGTATGCTTGACACATTTAATAAGATAAAATATATGATAAAAAATAAAAATTACAAGTCCATTGTTCTTTTTCCTTTGTTCTAGATGCATGAGACTGTGTGTTTGTGTGTGTGTGTGTGTGTGTGTGTGTGTGAGTGTGTGTGTGTTAGACCCATAGTCATGACATCATCTTTTAACCTTCACACCTTGTATGAGTGTTTGCAGTGTTCTACTCACAGGCGATGCGGACATGCGCTTTGCGGCTCTTGGTGGTTCCAGCAGAGCTCCAGGCCACACACTGACACCAGAAATCTTCAGGACCGAACAGCTCTTCCACCTGCTGCCGCGTTATTTCTATACTGGCTTCTCTCACCACCAGACCTGCGGAAGTGAAAGAAAGCACTGTTGTATTATATCAGATTGAGAATTGAATTCAAACCAAATAAAGCTCTTGCAAACGGCAAGTGACCCACTGAAAAAGTTAAAAAGCTGAAGTCTATTTAAGCTTCTGTACTTGTGATAAGGCTTTTATGTAAGCTTAGGAAGCCCAAGTCAAAGCAGTGCACAGGATATATCTTTGGAAGTAAATAGAGGCAGGGGATAATCATACAATATCTGCTGCAGTGTACAAATCCAGGTCACTTTACTGAGTGGATTCACTGCAGATTCAATGTAAACTTTGTGAGATTGTTCCTTGCATTTCTGCCTCTTATCTCACTGTTCCCTCTTTTCTCTGGTGTTTAGAAAGAAGCTCCATGGAAAAGAATGAAATTGGAGTTTAAATAGCTGCATCCCACTGATAGGCCTGCAAGGGAGCACAGAGAGAAGAGGACTGCACAAGAATACAGGAAATGAGGAGCAAGGAATAAACTCAGGATGGAAATATGGGTGATGCTGCAGAGGCACAAGTGGAACACGGTAGACATTGAGAATGAGTTGGAAATGCCCAACAGGAAAGAATAATGAAGACAAAGAAGAAAGAGGAAGGAGCAAGGATGGACTGATGAACGATAAAAAAAGGTTCAGCTCGTAGACTTGAAAGAAAAATGACAGTAGACGATTAGAAGTAATAGAGAGCAGAGGCAGAGTGAGAGGAGGGAAGGCAATAAAAACGAGAAAGTGAAGCGAGAATGAAAAGAAGATCAAAACGAATTTTAGGTAAAAGTAGTGGGGTCTGGGGAGTAGACGTGGGATATACTATGAGAAAAGATGTAGGCAGTTTATTTCAGCTTCCGCAGCAAAAACCAAGACCATAGAAACATTCTCCACGGGACTCCTCAAATCTGACTGGGGCCTATTACTTTAGAAGACTCTCAGTTAAGTTCTTGCCAGTAAAGAAATTGAGAGACAGTTTTAGTTGGCGTAGAGGCAAAGGGGACAGAGGGAAGGGCCGAAAGTGAAATCCAGTGAGCGAGGATTGTGATGGACTAAAAGCCATTAATGGCCAGCGAGAGAAGTGAAGAGAGACCCGCGAGGGCAAAGAGTAAGAAAGCTTCTATATAAGCTGGCTAGAAGATGGAGACACATGGCTTGTGAGTTAGAGAAAAAAATACAGATTGATGGGAAAGGATATTAAAATGGAAGAGATGGAAAGTAAAGGGAGATCTCAGATGATATTGCAATTCAAATAGCTCTGATGGCACAGAGGGCCAAAGAGGAAAAAGCTTGTGGAAGGTGCTGTTGGCACAACAAGTGATAAAAGCCAGCGAGGGGCAGAGAGCTACAAGGGCAAAGAGCAAAAGCAGCATGAAAACTAGTGTGAATATCAGAACGTAAGCACAAAAGCAATAAAGGGAAGCTGTTGTAGTTTCTCAGTTTAAATGAAACAGCAAGGGACACGGCGAGGAAGGTGGAAGCTAAGAAAATGGCAGATAAAGAGGCAATTATAACCCACAAGCAAACCAGGACTAAAGCTGAAACAACCAGTGGGCAGGCAGTTGCAGTAAATAGGGGAAAAAAACACAGCATGAGAACAAAAGGGTAACAAAGCGAAAGGGAGGAGATGGAGACCAGTGAGAACACTGCTGCTGAAGTAATGAGGAAAGTAAGGCAATTAAAGTCAGTGGTTCAAATGAGGCAGACAGCTAGTTATGGAATACAGACTGGAACATGGGATCTGGGAGTGCAGTGAGAGGTGGGGAGCCAGTGACGAGTGAAGTCATAAAGAAAAATACGGATGTGATGTACAGAAAGCTTTGCATCACTAACTGTGCTGCTTCTTAACCCAAAGATCAGACAAAAATAAAAGCAAAACACTATTGTTGAATCAGTGGGAAGGTTTGGGCAGAATGTCTCCAGCTACACTGTGAATCTTTTGGTATAAACAAAATCACAGAGAAAGGATTTATGTAAGGTGTGACATTTATCAAAACTCAGAATCAAATATTACTTTTTCTTCTTCCACTACATAACAGATGACACATAGGTCCAATAGAAATCTCAAGGTAAGACAGAAGGGATGGAGCCAATTCCGGAGAACAGTCAGATCCAGAGATATTAGTCTGTGGCCTCACCTCACTTGCGCCGCTCTATTGCTCAGAGAATAATACGGGAGCCTGTGGGACAGTGGCTGCACAGAAGCTGTTCTGAGTGAAAGGCTGAATTGCATTGGGTACGAGGCTCCTTCCTCCAGGCACAGGACTGAGGACGCCTGGTAAGTTTTAAAGCAACTTTGTAGTGCTCCTCAGTCAACGTAATCCAAGGTTGACACCTCGTCCTTGCTCTTAAAAATTTGTGGCTATTTAATATTTCACCTTGTTTGGAATTGGATCCAGTGAAAGTGCAGCTGACCCCGAAACTCTAAAGTCAAAAGATGTAGATTGGCTCATCTTCTGGATTATTATGTAAAAAAAAAAAAAAGATCAACTGTGAGCTGATCTCTGGATGCTTATGATCTTAACCTGATAATTAACAACTACAGAAGCAGGTAATGAGATTTAAAGTTCATCTGTACATGTATTTACACTAGAGATGTTCATAATGAATATTGAATATGCAACTTCTGCCACTTGGGGTCTCTCAATCAGAACAAAAACAAGAGACCTAGTTTGACGGTGTCGTGAAGCAGCATGGGATCATGTTCACAGATCAGGTAAAGTATCACAGTTTTAGACAAAGCTAAGACGGACAAAAAGGAAACCTCCTGCTACCTTGGATAAAATTGGTGATTTCTCTGGCTTTTCAACATTATTGAAAAAAAAGTTGATAATTTAAAACCCAATTACACAACAAAAGTTATCTTAGTTTTAGACATATTAATGAATTATTGTTACATAATTTATCCTTAACCAGCAACATGCATTTTGACCAAGTGATTCTAACAGTTGAAAAGTATGTTTTTCAGGTAATACTGTTTGTGGACATGTTGCCATTTCTTCATAAATAAAAACACACAATCTGCTGTGTTGGGAACGGAAGGCCTGTTTCTAAGGGTTGATTATTGTGATTTCCCACTGAACATGGACACAATTTACTGCAGAGTGTCGAGACAGTGCAGGTGTGATACTGAGGTCCTTCCTCCTGCTGAGGGCTGCATCCCCGTCGCAGAAACACACTCACAGCTGAAGCAGGATGTTATACCGATGTATTTAATGGATCACACTGTGTAGGTCTGTTGGTATCTGTTATATTGTGTGTTACTCTGCTCACAGCAGCTGCAGGTGTGTGATGATGTGTGAAACCTCATCTTCTATTGTTTATGTGAATATTAACTCCAAAAAAAAAACTAAACAAACATAAGACATACACTGTGGGTAACTTCAATGTAAGGATGAAATGTGTTCGGTTAGAACCTGATTTACCATTAAAGCAGTGTGAGGTCATGATAAAATTAAAAACGAGTCTTATTGCTGTTTTACCTGAATCCCGAGTATTATATAATAATAAGTCTAAAGCTGAAAGTGATGCAATATTAATAATAATGATAAGTGTAATAATAATAATCCTTAGTTCCAATTATCTAACCAGAGAAAAGCTAAGTAGAAAACAAATCTAGGTCACATTGACTGTTTGGGGGAAACTACTGTCTCTATACTGTTTGAAGTCATTGACGCAACATTAACTTTTTTTCCTTGCTAGAGATATATGACATTTTTCTTGTGTTGACACTTCATGCTAGAAAGTCATGGATATCAACATATTGTTTAATCCTATAGTTTCATCTGTGTGTCAGCTAGGGACTAAAATTATTTTAGAAAAATATGCCAATGCTCTGACACCACAAATCTGAAGCAGCTCAAAAACTACATTGAGCAGAGAACAGATTCCCTTGTTTTCCTTCAGTTTGATGTCAATAGAGAAAACCTGTCACAAAGTGGGAATAGAAACAGATAAAAGACAGATGTCACTGCATCTGTGGAAAACAGTGAAGAGCCAATAGTTCCCCTTGTTTCCTAATGCAAATCTCAAAAAGCAAATGTTGCTGGGTCAGAAATAGGCTGAATTACACAAGTTTTAAAAAGTCCCACATCACCCTGTTTCTTATTTTGTTTAGATACAGAGCTTGGAGAATTCACATCATTGTATTATGTGCAGACAAGCATGGAATTTGGGTCTCAATAGCTTGACAGTGTTTCCCATCAACAAAACCACTGATGTCAGGGGGGAAGAGAAAAGGAGCAGATGAAAAATGGAAGACAAGTACCAAGACAAGTAGATACCGTCACAAACATTTCTATCAATCACAGAAATACCCTCAACCCTCAGGTACTGCTTTTACTCGGGGAGCGTCACCTCTCATAACAAAGTTTGCTTGGCAGCTGTGGAGTGAATGTGCAGCAGTAGGAGAAAGTGTTCTGTCCAGACGTTAGGATCTGACAAATGACAACTGGGAGAAAAACATGCACAAAAGTATATAATTAGGACGAGTTGCAGAGTAGAGATGTGCAACTAATATACAACTTTATGTCTGTGTGTTGTGGTAGTGCACAAACCCACTCATAACCTCACTGTGGTGTGTGAAGCATATGGATGCAATAGTTAACGCACGGCTCAGCATTCATTATTTTTATTACTTTACAGATTTATTGTGAACGGACACATCATGTCCTTTGCCATAAGCTGTGAACTGCTACCACAACCAAAAGAGACTGATGGCTGAAATAGAAAGACAGAGGCTGGATTGTTTTCAGTTTGAAAAGCTGGGGAGCAAAGATGAAAAGTGTTGTGATTATAATAAAAATACATTCAATGGGAAGTAACTATAGCCTGTGCAAAACGCTGATTAGCATATTCAGGTCACGATCGTGTCATATTTACATTCTCCCTGGTGTCAGTTCCAGTGCTTTATCTTCTTGCTTCACTCCTACACACTGTGCTCACATATTCAGTAATATATGAGATAGTGATTGAATCCCGACCCCTTCAGATAACATGTTAACCAGCCGTCACCAAACCATTTTCACACTGTGTCTGTGCACTGCTGATTTCCTGATGTAACAACTATAACACAGTTAAGGCCATTCACTGTAGATTAGAGACAATGACTGTTCTGTGATTTAAGATTGGTTCACTTTTAAAATGACCACAATTAAAAGCTCATTCCTCTCCACCATGCGGACAGTTGAAAGACAGTTCTATAGAGCTGTGCCTGAAGAGGAAATTCCCAAAGTTGAGCTCAAAGGGCCATACTGGTCACCATCTTCCAATGAAAGTTTCAGAACAGTCGCTGAATGGTAAAAGCCGACAGTGAAGGGCTTTGAATCTGAATCCAGCATAGAAAAACACTAAATTGGCAAAGAAGCCTGTAAACTCCCTGTTGATGTAATATTTATTTTGTTCTGAGACTTAAACACTCGGCCGGACGACCAGTGGTGTGACTTTGTCAGCCACACGTCATTCAGCTGACCATTGACTATAGACAGTCAGTCACAGGCATTTTCTTTCAAAGGATTGGTCCCCCTGTTGCAGTCGAGACCGAAAAGCTGAGGAGAATTTACATTCAGAGGGAAGCCAGTGAGTCAAGGCCAGACATGAAAACAGAGACTGGGGGTTTTGAAGCTAAATGGTTTGGAAAAGGAAAGAGATAAGGGAGCAAGGGGGAGAGAAAGCACTCTAAAGCTTTGTGGTGTTTAAATGTGATCAGTGACAGGTCAAACCGACAGGCCTTTAGGGGAAAGAAACAGAGGATACAGAAAAAAGTCAACAGTGAGTATTATTATTTCATCAGTGCCACAGAGGGAGGGAGTCTTACAAAAGACAAAAGACACCAGGTCAAAATAACTACAGCCTGGGGTTGGAAACAAAAAAAACATGAACATACCTGCAACAAAGTTTCATTGAACTGCCTCAGAGCCATTGAATAACGTTTTAAGTTTGATTTCTCTCCTGTATGTAAATGAGCTATTTGGTTGACACATGTTTGTCCTGCTGTTTGGGGAGCAGCTCGGTGAAAGCTGACAGGTATTAAGACCTAATGTGGATTTGCTGCAAACGAACACACAGATTTCCCCCACAGGTAATAATGCGGCTTCACCATTAACCTCCTATAGTTACTAATGCCACCTCGCCATCGTCACAACCTGTGAGATCTGCGAATGCGATGCATGCTGATGGCTCCATCAACTTAACGACCTATTAGATCTGCATTAACATGTATGGAGACATGGGGGATTCGTTTCTACGCCGCCATCGAAACACTAAACGAGAGAATATCTGTCGCTGCCATGTTCTATTAGGATCAGAGTGTTAAAGCTATAATCCAAATATATTAGTGTGTAGAAGCACAACATTGAGCAAATGTAGCCGTGGCCTTAGTAAATGTGCAAAATCACACAATATTGCAGCTAAGCCCATTAAGTCATTGGGTGTTTCATGACCTGAAAACTCTCTGTTAAATGATAATTATATGAATATTATAAGAAAAGGGGGAAAGGAAAAAGGTAAGATGACAACAGAAGGGTGTGAGTAAGGGAGAGTTCAGGGGCTGACTGAGTCCTTCTGAGGGAAATCATCCAGGACATCGACGGAACAGTCACTGGTCTGTGACCAATTGAAAACTCACAACACATGCACGTACCGTGTGTGTTTGTGTGTATGTGTACACATGCATGTGTGTATGTGCGTGCGCTCTCTTAATGGCCTCCACACTGACATTGACTGATCTCCACAGTCCCCGCTGGTTTACGTTTAAAAGAGTGTCTCCGTGTGTGCGCGTGTCCACATGTGAATGTCATCGAGCGTGCACATGCGTGTCCTCCAGTAGCACTGAAGAAGCAGTGAACCAGGACATTCCAGGACACACCAGGAAGCCCACAGGGAACGGCAAAACTAACTCAAACAATTTCCCACAAACACAGACAAGGACGCGCCAAACTAACACAGAAAAAAAAGAAGGAGTTCATTTTCAGATAAACAAAAATGTCACCCACAGCAGAGCATTACTTTTAACACATACAATATATGTACAAATTGATATAGACACAAATGCACGGCTGTGGTCATATCAGGAGTCGCTGACACAGAGGCTTTTTGACCTCTTTAAAAAAATCTCGATGCTTGTCAATAACGGAAATCTCAACGTAAGCGTCAGAGAGAAGAGAGGGAACCTACGAGGAGGACAACATAAAGGTGGCAGAGCAAAAAGGAAAGGAGGGAGATGAGAATGGGAGTGAAGCTAGACGGAGGGAGGAGAGGAGAGAAACACCATGGGAGGGAGAGAAAGAGGGAGAGCTGTAGGACAAGACGAGAAGAAATCAATACGAGTGCGATGGCAGCAAAGGAGGGAAAGAGGTCACAAATCTCCCGAGCCAATACGTTGTGTGCCAACATCCTGTTGTGTGTGTGTGTGTGTGTGTGTGTGTAGATGTGGAGTCACAGGTCAGTGCTGGTAGACTAATAACCATTCACACTTTGGCTAATGGAGACAAAGTAAGTAACCTAGTACACAATATTTCATTAGCACACTTCACAGCTAATGGAGATATACCGGGGTCGAACGCACGTTGCTTCAGCAAACACTGGAAATGCCCTTTACAATAAAATATGCAATCTGCCGCCGCTCACCTTAAGTCGCATTAATTCAAATGGAGATATGGTTAATATGTTTCAGCAGATGTCCATGCTGCTGTATTAAAGTGCCTGTCAAGAGAAAGGCGTGTTTTCTTACGTAGTTTTAGATCGTTACCTGCTTTGGCCGAGGTTGAGTTAAGGGCTAGTTGCCGTGGAGACCTGATACTGTGACATGCAGTGGAGCTGCTTAGGGAATTGCGCCTGTTCTCCACAGCTGGTATCGAACCCCGAGTGACCCCCTCGACCGCCCTGCTGCCCGCTCCGCACCATCGCACCACCGCACCCTGATCCTTGCCTGTGACCTTCACCTGGTTCCCCAGCCTCCAGATGAGGCGCCATGTGAAGACATGTATAGTTCAGGATGCTCACATGAAGATTCACTTTCCCTTCATTACATCGAAAACAAGACGTCCGTTACACTTCCTTGGGGCTGTCACTTTTCATTAAGACTTTTAAACAGGGGGAAACTATATTTTGATCTTTAATGGGTGTTGCTGCATTACTTCATTATCATGACAGTCTGTTGGTGCTGGTTTGAGTCCCTCTCTGCAATTACAAGGACAAAAGGGGTTCATCACACTTTTTTCACGGCAGGAAAAGGTAGAAAGATTTATGATCATGAAATGTTTTTCAGCACTGATGAGGACCACTCCCACCGTTTTAGTCCTGAAAGTCATACCTGGGTTTGACTATCAGCTGTTACTAAAAGCCAATCCAATAAATACAAAAATGTCGATCATTATTTAATGCGTATGGCTGAAGTCTTGTGTTAAAAGAAGAACTTGTTGTAGCAAGTGTGGACGTCTGGTGGAGTGATACCTGAGGTAGTGAGGTGAGGGGTTTCCTTTGCGGTCAGTGGTCACTTGTCCTATATTGATGTGGACTTTAAAGCCGATTGAGTTGCACAGAAGAGGCTGTTTACTGGATTTACCTCTGACCCAGTTTCAGCAACAATTACCTTCATAGTCGAGGACAAGCTCTGGTTACACTGGCCGTTGGTTTGTGGGCCGACGAGTTTTATTGGGGGTTAACAAAATAACTGCCTTTGCTGTACTTTTCTGGCTACAAGCTAAGATAGCAACAAGTTAAATGTACCAGTCTAATAAAATGTCTTTGTTCTTAAATATTTTGGACAACCAAACATCATGTATGAAAAAAAATATATCACATTCAAAATGTTTTGTATTTTTTCCTTCTCTCCACATTACTCTTTTCATTAAATATTCCTAACTTCATCCTTTCTCCCATTTAATAACTCAATTCGAGTTTGTTTTCTTAGCTTTTCCACCATATGAGGTTTTTATGATTCTGTTTAACAAGACCAACCGTAGAAATGTATTTCTGTGCAAGACATTGCACACAAAGCTGTTTGGCACAAACTTTCGAGCTTGCCTCATCGATGCTCTAACTTTTCTTTGTACATTTTAGCTTTTGTTTTCTTTCATCTTGATCCCAGGGATCAAACGAACACTGTGTTTCAGCACTTAAGCTGACTTTCCATTTCTTGCAAAAAAAAAAAAGGAAAGGATGAGAAACACAGGGAGGAAGAAGGAGCTGGAGTGAGCAAGAAACTGGAAGAAAATGGCACAGCAGGGTTCATATCATCCTTATCCTCAGTGTGACCCTCGATATGGGTTGGCATATCCAGACCTCTGGAAGGTAGCCTCCACCAGCATTCCTCCATCATCCCCTACCTCTCTCCCCTGCCTTCACAAGCTAAGGTTTATCACTTCGATTTCAAATGGTGGAAATTACGGAAAAGCAAAAGGCAGCATGGAGCAAAGACACAGGAAGAGGAAAAGAAAAGGAAAAAAGGGGGGGTGGGGGTGGAACGAGAGAGAAAGGATTGGACATAGAGGGAGGGAGTGAGTGAGAAGACAGAGATAATAAAAACAGCATGGGGGCCATAGCTGCTAGCTGTTTCTGTGAAACAGCAGGAAAGAAAGAGGAGAAAACAGCTTACAGAGTTTAGGTTTTCACACAGAAAAACACATAAACACTGCACGCACACACACACACACACACACACACACACACACACACACACACACACACACACACACACACACACACACACACACACACACACACACACAGACACACACACACACACACACACACACACACACACACACACACACACACTGCATTCACGCACCACAGCCCCTACAGTTGCTTTTTATGTGATTCACATGTTGCATAATACACATTTAGTATTCAATATTTTATAATCTCAGTGTTTTGTTCCAAGGTGACCCGTACGCTTTTCACAGGAGCAACGACAGAGTGTCACAGTGTGATAACGTTTCAGAACATATCGTGGTTTCACGGCATCAAGCTGCCAAGTTTACAGGCCCTTCAAGGAACGAGAACACAAGAGGGGGTTTATTTGAACATGTGAGAGGAGGAAGTATTCACATCCTTTATTGAAGTTGAAGTACCAATAATCTACTTATAGTATTAAAGACAGAAAATTATATTATATATTGTTAGATCATTATTACACATGCATTAATGTTATAGTAAGATTTAACTGTTGTTGTTGACGGAGGTCGAGGTGAAGCTTTTCTGCAGTATTTAGTATCCAACTGCAACTTCTGATTATTTTCTTTATAGATTAATCAGTTGATTATTGAAATTCAATGGTTAAAAAAACAATTTTTTTTTTTTTTTTTATAAATACTGATTATAAAAAGATTATAACAAAACGTTCTAGTGTACTTCAGGTGCATGAAACAGCCGAGACTCATCCTGTCTGAACCTTGAACTCAACCACGCTCACTGAAGTCAGTTGGGAAAGTTTGTGTGTTTCTTTAAGGAGTTGTATCGAGGTCGGTGTTTGTTTGTCAGTCAGAAGTTAGTGAACAAACAGACAAACAGAGATGTAGCTGTGACGTTGGGATTCATTTTGATGTTTTAAGGTTGACATTTAAATGTTTACAAGAGTTCTCGTCAGGGATTAAAGTTATAAACGGGGACAACAGGCTTTTGAAGTTCTCCCTCTTTTTGGCAGCCACTTCCTGCAGACTGGATATCCGTCCTGCAGGACAACCCCACCGTTACATTTTTGGATATCGAGAGTGATGCCGTACTGCTGCTCACTTAGTGTTTTGGAGGAATGGAGATTATCAGTCTTCCGTCCTTCCTCAGGAGAGATGCAGTTGTATTTTTTGTCCAATACCGATAATAAGCCAAATGTCCTGATTGCTATTAATTTGAACATTATAATATACCTTGAAAACAGGACAATGCTGCAACCAAACATGAAAGTCTAATTATATTTTGATCAAAGTTTGAATTATTTTTTCAACATATGGAGAAAAACACATCAAAACAGTTTCAGCTGTCTTTGTTCACTATGAATAAGTAAAAAAAGAAAGAAAAGAGAAAATGTGTTAAGTGCAGTAATCTTGATATTGCATAACGTACCCAGTTTACTGATTTATTCATTACACATTTATGCTCATTTCTGCTTGGATTATGATGTGCTTGAGAGATGGAGTGTCCTGGAGCACTACAAAAGCAAGTCAATCAATTTTTTATTAATGCGACATTATGATGGCTTTGTTCAAAGATAAATTAGGCATAAACTGAAGCATATCTCGAGCAGTTCAAAAATTAAAAACCAAATCCATGTAGTAACTGGGGCTCAGGGTTACTTCAACAAGCAGGAACGCTCTGAAGTGAAAGTTATGAATTTAGGTCTAGTAAAAACAGATATATAATTGGTTAATGGGCGTCAAAATAGATTGGACTGGATGTTTGGAACACAGTGATTGTTATAAGGCTGACTGGGCGGTTCTGATCCCTGTACGACCTCTCGGTGTCCGACACATGCAGCGAAAGAGCCTAAATCCACGTATGGTAATTGAACCGAGTTTCCTCTCAATATCCCACTGTCTGGAATCCAGCTGCTCGCAAATGAACGGCTGCTGGGAGAGCAACAAATGACTAGCAGCTGCACATTATGTCCATAATGAACACGGAGGTAGGAGGAAAGAATCGGGAGAAAAGAATGAAGGGAGCGAGGAGTCAGGGGGGGGGGGGGAGACAATGGATGCTTATTGTAGATACACATTCGTCACCCTATAACCTCAGAAACCTTAGATTGAAGACCGGGTTACGTTCACATCAATCAAGCCACTCTGTCATATAAATGCCTCTTGGAAACCCCAAAGAAGGCTGGGAAAGAAAGAAGTGAATAAGTAGTTGGAGAGGAGACAGAGAGAGAGAGAGAGAGAGAGAGAGAGAGAGAGAGAGAGAGAGAGAGAGAGAGAGAGAGAGAGAGAGAGAGAGAGAGAGAGAGAGAGAGAGACACATGAATGAACAGACATGATTACATGACTAAGAGGAAGATGAGATAGTGATAATTATACTGGTGTATAATGTGCACTTGTGAGCTATTGTTTGTGCCTTTGAAGATAAATGACCAAGAGGACACTTTTTTTATTTTTACCTCCGGCAAGAAGGTTTTGTTTGCTAGCAGGATTTTGGAAAAACTACGGTACAGATAAGAAGGAATCTTTCCAGGGAGATGAAGGAACCCAGAAAAGTTCAGAGTAGATCCAGATCAGGGGGCTTTTCCAGATACATATTTTTTCTCACCTGCTTTAACATGGTGAGCTGAATGTGTTTTTCAATATTTTCATTTCGATCTTGAAAAAAAAAAGTCAGGCATTGTTAAGAGGACTGATATTTATGAGCCATTTGGTGCAGATCCAATTAAAAAATCCAGATCTAGTGAATTTAAGTGTTTTCATTCAGGGACGGTTGGACCCTGGTGGAGGTGTGAACTCTATTGAGTGTCATTCTAGTTTCTTTGTGAAATGAAAAGCCTCCTCGGGGCACACAGAAGTTCTTAAGCGTCAAAGGACTTGTGCCAAGATATGTGATGACTCAAAAGAAGAAAAAAAAATACCTGGATGAAGATAAATGAAAACAAAGTCACAGGAAGAAATGAACTAAAAGCTCAAGAGAACAGAGAGAGCAATGATGAATCACAGAAGGAGAAAGAAGGGATGAAATTGCTCAAAGGAAACATGATGAATAAATCAGAAATAAAGAGAAAGATCCAGGTTAGAAGTGGAGTGTTCTGTCATCTGATATAAAACATTCCTTTGACAGCTAGGTTATAACATTGTTTTCTCCTCTGTTGCAACTTTTGTGTGCAGCTGTGTTCATGTTTTCAATACGTGTACCTGTTGTTTCCCTTTTCTCACATTTACTACTCCCAGCTTTTGTTGCATCCGTACTCCTCTGCCTCGTCTGTTTATGTGTGACAGCTGAATCAGGGGAAACATCTCTGCTCAGCCAGTTCTGTGTCTGTCTGGGGTTTAACACCGCAGCCGACCCACTAAGCAACCGGGATACCAAACAAACACACTCATGCACACACTAACACACACACTCTCTCTGGCTCCGGGCTCTGCTTTGTATTACAAGGGGAAAATCTTCAGTGGGCAAGTTAACGTGTCAACTTGAGTTGAGAAGGAAATCAAAAAGTTCTGCTTCCTCAATATTGTGTTCAATACAAACACTGTCAGGCATCAAGGCCGAGCAGATTCCACTTTTACTGAGTGTTTTGTTCACCTGCCTCAATAAGAGAAACTGCTTCCACCAACACACTGATTTGTGCTGCTGAGCCCTGCTGTGTATTGCACTCGGCAGGTTCCATATATCAGGAGTTTTCAAACTGTTCTCAGGCTGTGTTTTAATCGCTGGCTTTGGGGGGACCCCCGGCTCATTAACAAGCAGGTGGAGACCCATAAGCCGAGCTCGTGTCCACCTTAAGTCTAAGAAAACCAGGCCCAGTACATCTTTGTCATCCTGCCAAAGCAGCAGCACGATTCATCATTACCTCTCCAGCAGAGTAATACCATGTGCTGTCAAGTGACAAGGGTGGAACTTTGGCCGCGCTCCAGTACATCACTGTGGATCCTATTAAACTGTCCTTTGAACGTTTCAGCACAGCGCTGCCAGCGGGACAGCTGTGTACACACACGTCCGACATGTGACCCGGCTCTCTGCACAAATAGCACAACATCTGAATAATGGATTTAACCTGGGTGCTCACGGTGCACCAGACAATCAGTGGAGAGCAAAATTATATCGTCAGGCATATCAAAATTATGAAGGAAAAGTGGTTGAAAAAGGACCGGATTTAAATTAATAATGTTAATGTCTATTTTAGATTGTCTGCTCACCGGGAAATATTTATGGGAAAAAACATTGGTTGTTCAAAATTAACATACATATTAAATTAAGTGCAATCACAGTATGTGCATAGCTTCACCTGCTCCATCTTTTTAATGATAACTTTTTTGGCATCTTCACAAAAGAAGCTATGTTTTTACCGTTGTCCATTTGTAAAGGTTTTCTTTTGTTGTTTTTTTTGCTTGTTAACAAGATTACACAAAAGCATCAGGGCCGATGACTGCGGCACTTGGTGGCAGGATGCCGATTGGCCGGGGAAGAACCCATTTTGGTGCAGATGAATTTTCCCAGTTTCTTTACAATTCAACACTTTCCTTGATTTCACAGAGAACAATTCTTGGATGTGTTGGGCCTTGGCTGATCTATGGGGTCTCCTATGTGCCATTCAAGTTGTTTGTATCCATCTTGGATGTTGCAGCAAAGTTCCAGCATTCACTGCACTCTCACACAAAAAGGAAATTATTTTTCCTCTGAGTTGAAATTTGTTTCTTAAAAAAAAAAAAGAGATGTCTGAACTTGTGCCACTGCAGTTGATGTTACACAAGATTTCCTTTTACCACCAGTGTCACAAATGTCTGGGTTCAAACAAAAAGAGAAAATGTTTTCTTCTTTCTATCGCACTTCAACTAAAAGGGTGTGTGTCTTTGTGTGTATATTTGTGTGTATATTTGTGCAAATAAACGTGTGTGCGCTCCAGACTTCACTCACCTGAGTTTTCGTCCACCCTCTCCTCCACAGTGTGGTCCTTCTGATGGACCCACTCACTGTTGCACTTGAAGTAAATCTGTGTGGCGGGTGTTGCTTTGCAGTAGAGATTGACGGGCTTGTTCTTGACGATGTAGCCTTCCTCGGGCTCAAACAGGAAGTGAGGTAAGGGCTCCGGCGGGTCGGAGGGGAAGGTCTCCGGGAGCTCGCTCAGACTCAAGAAGTCGTCCTCGTCTCTCACTGTGGGAAGAAGAAAAAGGGAAATGTTACGATCGCGGCAGTCGCTGTTGTTCAGTGGAGATTTTTTTCCACTGTTCTCAGCTCAGTCAGTCTTTGTTTTATCGACTCACTTCGACGACTAACAGGGTACAAAGGGAGTTCAGCGAAAATGTGCAGCTTTTTTTCAATCATTCATTCTTGTTCTGTGATTCACACCAGTGAGCAGCACTGTCTGACGCTTTCCCCTGAACCGAGTGTGCACTCGACATTTGCTGTTCTCATCTGATCACTAATACTTGCCGTGCCACAAGCCAGTGACCTAGACAGGGAACAATTTTCTTCCACTGAGCCATAAAATGCACCTTTAATCAGCAACTGATTGCTGCGTCTGTGTGTGGACAAAGACACATTGATGGGGAGAAGGGGAGAAGGGGAGAAGGGGAGATATGAGGAGGGTCACAACGCCTGGTCGCCTCATTATCGATGATCTAATGGTGTCTTTCAGATTGAGCAGTTCCAGGCTTCATTCTGCCTCATGTCTGCTGTCAAAAGGTCTGTTATCCACTATATCGAGGTTGTTGTAATATTATTGCAGTAGTATTTATAGCTAAATCTGTCGTTTGACTGAGACTGCTCTGACAAAAGCAGCCGTTCTCTCTCTCCTTATAACCATGAGGTTTTTTTTTTTGAATAAAGTTTGTTGAGGAATTCTGTGCCTGCATAAGTTGTGGCCGGTCAAATGATTCTACAGCGTGAGCATAAAAGTGGCATGTTCAGCCCATGTAGAAGTGACTGTATAAACATTTCGAACTAAAGTCATAAAATGCCCAGTTTATGCCCAGAAAACCGAGACTAAAACCTAAGACTCCTTTAGGCAAACCACTTACAATACACATTTACCTCATAAGAGTTTAAACCTCTAAAGACAGCCTGGAAAAAAAAAAGATCTGAAACAGTGGGATTTAAATCCAGGGTCTATGACCTAGATATAAACAACCGTGAGGGGGACATGACAGGAACACAGTCTTTTGGAGCCATTGATCATTTTAGCGAGTTAAAATAGAAAAATCAGAAATTAGGATATATTCATCATTTTGAAATCACATAAAGTGTTTTGCATACAGTTTAAATATCACTTAATATTAGATAAAAGATACTAAAATGTAAGAGCACCTACATATGTAAACTAAAAAATCTCAATTTGTGTTCAATTCAACTAAAAACGCTTCTATTCTTGTGACAAGCTTTATGAATATGTGCTGAAGTCATCGTCACTATCTGTTAGGTGTGAACTTAAAGGTCCTCCCTCTATTTTAATCAAAAATCTTTCTGGAAGTTTTTTAACTAAAGTTGTGTAAATCCTGCTAGGACAGTAGAGAATAAAATAACCAGGACAGTACTGACAGACACACCGACAGACTGGAGGAAATAACTGAACAGACAGAGCAGCCAACCCTGAGGGCATCAGTAACTTCATTCTCCTCCGTCCTGCTCCCGCTCCTCCACTGGCCTTTCACTCGGACCAAACCACACGCCTACACAAGGCCTTAATCAAAAGGGACACCAAGAATGTTTTGTCACCGGGTTGCCAAGGTCACCGTAACACAGGGGCTTACAAGAGCAGGTGGGAGGGAGAGGAAGAGGCCTTTCTTTCTTCTTCTCCCATTGACGAGATTCGCATGCACATAAATATAAAGTTCACACACATAAGCACACACACGCACACACACACGCACACACACACACACACACACACACACACATACACACACACACACACAAACACACACACACACTAATACAAAGTTTCACACAACATGTTATTTCCCTCCACTCCATCATCATACAGTTTCATTAAAGCTGTCCTTTTCCCTGTGTGTGTGTGTGTGTGTGTGTGTGCGCGTGTGTGTGTGTGTGTGTGTAACTGCTTCACCTGGAGACTTGTGAGTCATGGGAACATTTCGAACACACACACTTTTTGGACGCACAGCTTCAAGGCTCAGCCCCTAATGTGCCACGGCTACAGACGCACACTGTCACTCCTACAAAAACAAACACAATGTCCCAAAAACAACTGCATAAATTGTGCATTTATAGGCCTGCGCACACTGAAACACCATCTTCCACTCCTCTTTACTAACTGTGTGTGTAGTCTCGGTCCTCTCGGAGAACAGCAGCGTGCCGTGGGCTCGGAGCTAAAAGCAGCTTAGGTAAAACAAGACACGAATGGGGGGGGGGAGAAGGAGGAGGCGGCGTCCCCACTTTGATGTCACAAAGCTGACATTTTCTCTGGTACTTCTGTAATTAGTTCTCGGAGAGTATGGAAATTGGAAGACACTTCCACTGCATAATTTCATTATCTGTGGGAAATTTTTCTCCCACTCCAGGTTATTTATCCAGCGTCATGTTCACTCGTTGCTCTGTCAGTCTCGTTCTCTCACTCGCGGCTCTGCCTCCTCTTCCTCCTCTTCCTCGCTGCACATTTCTTGTTACTTTGCTTTCTCCGCCACTCTGCTGTTCACCCCGCCGCCCCTCCCGCTTTTTCACATTGCCCCAACAGCCATTCTCACCCTCATCTGTCATTCAGAGCTGGGGGGGTTCATTGCTCTGGAGCGACAGCAATAAATTATTGATTGGCACAAGAAACATGATAGCCAGAGAAAAGGGGGGGGTGGAGTGGAGGGAAAGGGGGGTGGGGGCGCTTGAGAGAAATATTTCCCATGAATAAAAGCTTTGTCTCATAAATGCCGACTGTTTCCTTTCCCCTCCACAGCTTCACTGCTTCTGTGGCCCTCTCCTTTCACCTCTCCATTCTTTCCTGCTTCCCTTCTCCGTTTCCTTTTCACTCTTGTCCCTAAGCCTCTCTCGCTCCTCATCCTCTTTACCCCCACTTCTCCTTCCTGATCTCCTGACAGAGTGAATTACTGATCCTAACAGCCCGGCTCATAACTGTCTTGCCTGAATGCTGGCATCAATAATGGATGGCTGTTGCAGACCAATGTCCAGGTTCGATTTACGGTATGTAGTAAATATGTAGCGGGACAAAAACCACATTTATTCCCATCCGTTAAACGCCTTCAGGCCTGCCACTTCAGTAAACCTACAAACCCAACCAATAAATATCTGTAAATGTGTAAAGGAAGATGTCATCAGAAGTGACCAATCATGTTACAGTGTCACTGACAACGCGGGCCGATGTATCATAATGCCCTGAGAGATTGATGGATCAATGGGAGAGGGACGGAGAGGGGAGAGGTAGATTGGGGGAGGTAAAGAGAACGACATGGAGTTCAATTGTTAACATAAGTGGTCATGGTTTGAAACAACCACCGGACTACACTGTAAGAATTACAATACATCTACCATAAAAATAACACTGAGTCCTGGCAGTGTTATTGGTAGGGTTGGGTGTCATTTTGGTTATTTCCAATATCGGTGCTTAACGTTGACAAAACCATTTTTTTTCTTTGAACATTTTGCTCAGAACGACAGCAGCTGTTAAGTCACGACCTCTCAAGTTCCCGCACCTAGATATTGCTCAGACATCTGCTGCACATCCCGGTGTCAGAATCCTTTTCACGTGAAATACAGCCACACTTTTGACTCTTTAGCTTAAGGCATGTTCTTGTTTTGTGGACTCGAGTTTGAAGTAGCTACTCAATAACTTTAGGTTAGAGTTACGTGCTACCAGAGCCAGTGCAGTGATCTTTATGTGGCCTGTAAGCAGGGCAACAACCTCAGAACAGATTTCGGAAACCAACCGTATCAAAGATGGTAAGAACATCAGGAACATCCTCATGTCAGTGTTTAGCTCGACTGTCGGATTACACTGTCATTTTCACTCCAGTTTTGTGTGCTCGGTTAAAACTACAGATACACTATTTATGCCAAGTGAAACAGCAAGATATAGTGGATAATTAATACTTATCTTAGACCTAATTACAAAATGTATCTATCAAGTATCTATAGAACCAAGTGCCCTAAGAAGCACTGAACAAGAATAATAAACTAACACAGTAAATGTTACCATAACATCACAAGCATTTCCAAGGATCTAAGGAATCCAGAGGCACACAACCTACAGTGAGTCAAACTGAGCCATATAGGGTCAAAAATGACAAAAAAGTGTGTGTGCGTGTGTGTGTGTTGGTGTGTGTCTGATGTGTATCAGTGCAGTAGCTGTGGAAATCATGAGATCATACTCTCTTATCTGCTAGTTAGAATCAGCAGCAGCTGTAAAAACATAGGCACACTAGGAA
Source organism: Limanda limanda (assembly GCF_963576545.1). Classification (NCBI taxonomy): domain Eukaryota; kingdom Metazoa; phylum Chordata; class Actinopteri; order Pleuronectiformes; family Pleuronectidae; genus Limanda; species Limanda limanda. Next base: position 16,143,210 of record NC_083640.1, on the reverse strand, counting down.
ACAGGTACTATCATTCAACAAACACACACACAGTCTGACATAGAGAGACACACACACACACACAAACACACACTTTAACTGGTACTCCTCTACCCCTATTCCTCTACCACAACAACTATCGACAAAACCCACAGAAAACTAATAAAACAAAGCTGGAATGATCCTTATCTAAAGCAGACACTTCTGCTGCCAAATTACACAAGCCACATAAACAAAGACAGAAAAATGCACACACCCACACACACACAAACTAAAGTCTGTCTCCTTTTTCTTGCAATCTCCCACAAACACACACACACACACACACACACAATTTCTGGAACACTGGAAATTGTGATACCTATATACAGGCCCACATATTAACCAGAGCTCAGAGATCTCTTACCCACAATCCTCTTACAAAACACACTTTTACTCATTTAGATTAGATCACCTAACACTGTAAAGACCTACTTGACTGTTGAGGGGGTTTGGGGAGATGAAAAGTAAGATGGAAACTGACAGAAAGTGAGGGATGATGGGACAGCAGGGAGCTGGTGGATCATTGCCCTGGAATTAGATATATGATGCCGTCCATTTCCGAAAAGCACTCACACACACACACACACACACACACACACACACAACACACACACACACACACACACACACACACACACACACACACACACACACACACACACACACACACACACACATAACCCTAACCCATGCATTCCCACACCTCTTACCCTAACCTTAGCCATCACAACTAAATGCCTAACCCTAACCTTAAACATAGTAATAACCCTAACCCTAAAACTGCCAACAAACCTTATAGCCGCATACATACCAGCTTACAAGCATCCATACACAGAAGTATAATGGGAATAATCGTATCAGCTATTGCACTAAAGAGCAGCACTCGAGTGTTTCTCTCACTCGGTGAATTCTCTCTCTCAGCCTCTCTGTCTCTGGTGTAATTTGCTGACATTGCTATATGGAGAAAATAACAAATGGATTTTATCATTCTCTCTTTGAAAACATTTTTTTTTTCCCCCTTACGTAAAGATCGGGGATTCAGTGCTCAACTTTCTTAAGTGTTTAGTTTTGGATTATTTAATTATTTATGTACGGAAACAACATATTTCTTTAAGACATTTTTGCCTGAATCTGTGATCAGAGCAGTGTTAGTCCCCTTTCATTTATGGAGGCATTTCTCATATTAATGTTTGCAGTACTTTTTTATGGTGCTGTACTAGTTAAGCAACATTTTTTTCGCAGTGACCACAAACTTCTTATTGTTCCATCTTCCTTAATTTCTTCCGTGTACTTCAATTTGTGTATTTTTTTGATCTCTCCCTCATCCAGAGTTTTATTCAGGTGATGAGTGTCTGAGATGACGTTGATAAAACAAGGGCCAGCAAAGTCATGCTGGTTGACAAAAGACACATATGTGTACAGTGCCAGTATGCAGGTGTGTGTGCGTGTGTGTTTGTGCTTGTGTGTGTGCGCATGTCTCAGAGTCAGATCTGTTTATAAAGAAGAGATCAAGGGTGGTTAAAGTCAGCTGACGTACTTGACACAGCACGCAAAGGAATTACACGCCGTGTCCTGGAGTGTCGTCTCGCTTTTGAAATAAGACACCAGGCGGTCACACATCATCTGCTTCCATTTGAAACCTAATCAGGGTCTTATCCTCAATCGGCACTTTGATAAAAGCCACATTATTCAAGACACGAGTAGACACGCGGTGTGAGAGAACTTAATCACTCCATTACCTTTTTCCAAAGGGATCAATTAAATTTACATACATTTGAATATTAACTTTAGGAAAACATGTGATAATAGTCAGGTGTCCACAGATTAATGCAAACAGACTCACAGTAAATCACAATCATTGCAACAGTACTACACTCCTTTTCTTAAAGTGACTGATTTTCAATTTAGCTATATTGCTGCACAATTTGGGGATTTCAGAGTAAATCAAATACAGAGACAGAAAGACAAATCTGCATTATGTTACATGGGAGAGGATTCCCTCAGACTGCGATGACAGAAATAATCCCATGACAGATATAATATGTCATGCACAACACACTCCCTGTCAGAGCCCATTATATATCGACCAGAGTGTGAGGGCTATAGGCAATTCATAACGGCATAAAGTACTTTGAAAGATAGCGCATCTCAGTGTGGGAGCAGTGACAGCTGGTTGGCGTCCGCAGACTTTCATCGTGTGGGACACATAAGGCCCCAGCTATGGCCTGGAACTAGATTTACGGCCTGTCAGGCCACAGCTGGCCTCGGTTAAGAAAGATGTCAAGAGGAGTCACTGTTTGCAGTCTGAAAAAAGTCTGGGGTAAGTTTCAGCTAAGAATTTCTCATACCACACTTCAGCGAGAGTGAAGTTTGCATATTAGTAATAGTTCATTCACAGTCTCGATGATTGTATCAGAGCCACACACACACACACACACACACACACACACACACACACACACACACACAGAGTTTGACACTGTGAAATCCTCATGGACACACTCACAGAAGTTTCAGTGACATGCATATTTTATTAATTTATGAATTATGATTCTGCGAGCTGCATCGCCTCCAGTTAGACGGTCAGAGAGCAGCCAAAGTGCACATTAGTGTGTGTGTTTGTGTGGAGGCAGTGTTGTCTATGATGGTGTTTTTTTAAGCCAGCACATTATACGTCTATGCAATCATTCTTATGCATTTGTGTATCCGTGTGCATTTATGCAGATGTGCTGCATGTGCATCTTCTTGCCTCCGCAGTGGCATGTTGTTATATTTTGTACATCTGAGAGCGTGTGAATATACAATAGGTGAGTATTTAATATTCTGCAGCAGCAGTCTAGCGGCTGTGCAGGGGTCAGAATGAGCTATTTTAGCTTATTCGTGTTTAATCTTAGATTTGAGCAGCACCAGCAGCAGACTGTAAGGAGGGGCGGTCAGCCTACACCACTTTGGTCCAGACTGAGATAACTGAAAAACTGCTCGATGGATTACCATGAAATTTTCTACAGACCCTCTCCTGCCCCAGGGGATGAGGCCCGCTCACTCTGATGATCTCTTAACTTTTCCGAGACAACAGCAGCAGTCTTCAAACTCCGCAAGCATACTAATGACGCAACAGAACATCCAGACCCCACCAAAAAAACATGACATCACTTTAGGAGTTTCTGCAACACTCTAATGGACTGAAGATAAAAAGACCCAAAGAGCTACTTTGACTTAATGGAAAAGATCTGAATCTCCCTGATGCACTGAGGTCGCACAGCTCAAGATGAAAGCAGAGTTGTTTGAGGGAGGAAATAAAAAAAGACGTGTATTTATCGAAAAGGAAACAAAAGGCAAACGTTTCTTCGGTGGGTTTGACCCGAGGCGTAAACATCATCTCGCACGCTGCTCAGTCGAGGGTCAAACCGAGGCGCTCACAGTGGGACGTGCATCACACGCACTGTGTACAGCAGGGCACACTCACATTTTAGTCAAGGACACATACACAGCACAGGAGCAGCTGGTGAGTGGGCGTTTGCAGGTAGGCAGGGTGAGAGCACTCAGTAGCTATTTCCTTAATGGCTGTCTCTGCCAAGCAATGCACGGACACACACACACACACACACACAAACACACACACACACACACACACACACACACACACACACACACACACACACACACACACACACACACACACACACACACACACACACACACACACACACACACACACACACACACACACACACACACACCTTCGTAGGCCTGCATGTGTATCTCTACTCTTCCTGATAGACAACTGTCGTTAGTTCCTTCATTATTGTGCCATCTTTAATGTCTTCCACTATAATTGTCTTTCCTCATCTACTCCCCCCTTCTCTTGTTTCTCTTCCTCTCTTCCCATACGCATGATCCGTTGCTTCCAGCTTCTCCCTGCATCTGATTTTCATCCGATATATTTCTTTCCACACTCCACAAGGCTTTGAAAAGTAAAGAGAGGGGAGAGGTACACAGCATAAGGCTCCTATCTGAAGAAGTGGGCAGTGACTACGCCTGGTTTGTCCTGAAACGACTCTAAAGCCAGCACTTATCTCCTGTTCCTGTGTTACAAGTCGGCCTGGGCGTGGGGACACAGCTCACTGGACAGCACAGGATGGTCCGCAGCAGGGGCTTATATCTGATGCTGCTCTTTCAAGGTTGAGCACCGAGCCGCCGGGCCTTCGGTCACAGTTTTCCGCATCTTGTGTCTTTTATTGTGGCTCAGTGCGGAGGTTGAACCGTAAATACCACACTATCAGCCACTATGATTGTAGGCTCTATAGTCCCCGGTTTTACTGTGAGTTTTAAATTCACCTCCTCCTACTGAGCCGGGCCACATGGTGTGACAAGCGGTGGTGGCAAGTCTCCATTTTTCTGTCACCAGTTAATTCACTCTATCTCTCCTCAACAGGAGCATTGGAGGGACTTTGGGGAGCCACAGAAAAAAAGGGATCTAGGGGGTTCATCATGGAACCAAACCAAACCGAACATATGGTACCAAATCACATCATTCCAATGTTCAAGGGTTTCTTTACAGAGTCAAATGGTGAACAATGTGCACAGACGAAAGTAAGAGACAAGTGGAACAGCTTCCGTGCAAATCTCCACTGCCATCCCAGACACATGCATTTAGACATTTAAGTTTTTAATCAAAAGGTGTTGGCAGAGAGTTAGTGGCATGGGTCCTCGCTGCGGGGTTGCATCTCCTGTGCATAACTGATAATAGAAATACAAAGAGGTTCTTGTTGATGATGACGAACATAATCAGCCGTAGTCAGCGGGGGGGCCAAAGGTAATCGCCTACACTGTTGGAACGCCCCTGCTCCTCAGGTATTTAAGGTAAACAAAAAACGAGAATTTGTGTTGTTTTAATAACTAATTCCACAAACTACATCATGTCACTTCGGCCAAACAAATCCACAGCATAATGACTTCTGTGTTTCTACTGCCAAGCACGGTTTACACAACAGTTTAATCAATGTGTGTCTGAAACTAAAAAAATCCGAATGAACACAATGAGGAAGAAATGCATCTGGGCAGAAAAGGAAACAAAGAGAGAACTGGCAAACACATGGACACTTTGAGAAAAAATATAATCAGAGTCTCATTTTGTGATACACAGGTATGTACACACATCCGCATTCAGATGGATTATCTCATTCATATGCGAAGTCTTATGTAAGCTTGTGGGGCTACAAACTTGTGCTAGTTGCTGTGTAATGTTATCTTCCAGATAGATTCTGTCTTCCTTATCCCAGGCCTGAGGGAACGGCACAGCTTCGCTTTCATTCATGTTGTACCATCACAGCTCAGCATCGCTATTAATACAAGCAGCAGCGCCGGGCAGTGCATTACTATACCAAAACACTGGCCGGGGAAGGACTTCTATTTTCCTGGAGATGGGATCATGTTTTTTCCTGGGTGGCTGACAGCTGATAATATGAGTGGCTGCTTGTGTATATGCTGTATGATCCACATCTCGTTGTCCACCTGCTTCCCTCTGTTCAGCGTGTGTGTCTGCACATTCCCCCCGCCTGTCAGCACCTCTCTGTCTGCTTTTATCATCACTTTTTTTCTACCTCTCCAATATGTCTGTCCACTCCTTTTCATCTTGATCTACGATGTCTTTCCCAATTCCCTTACAAAAACCTGTTTATAGTCACATTACATTTTCCGTGCGCCTTTTCTTCTGCTTCATCTCCTGGAGAAATGGCAGATTTGAGCCGTCCCATCGTCTTTTCTTCTTGGTCACTTCCCCCGAGGGCACATTTCGCATCAACCCCGATTCACCCACCCACCCTGCCGCTTTGTGCCGGACTAAATCTCCTCTTTCTCGAAGCCTCTTTTGATCATTTTCTCTTCTGCTGGAACATCTGCATTTCCATGTCCTCCATGCTTCCTTCCCCCCTATCACCTCCTCTATCTCCTCATCCCTATTGCTTCCTATTGCTCCCCTGTCTCCTGCACAAAAGGAATAATAATGCCACGCTGAGCCCAGTTTTGTAGATTATGTTTGGTGAGTAGTGCAATGCACACACACGCATGCGCACACACACGTACACACAGACAAGACCGCACAACAAAAAAGCAAAGATGGCTCCGACTCAAATGATTAAGAACAGCTTACAGGCTTATTTCATTTGAAGAATTTCCCATATTTTGGCAATTTTATTCAGAGCGGAAGATAAAATTGGATCAGACATTTCCCTGTTCATGCCTTTCTCCATCTGGAGGCTCACTGTCTCTCTCTCCTTATCCCTCCTCGCTGCCGCCTCTCGCCCCCACATGACTCGGTTTCTCTCACTCCACTCGCCAAACTCTCCTTTTCCCTGCTGTCTTCCGCTCCTCTTCCCCTCCTTCTCAGTCCATCCTCTTTCTCTCCATCTCTCTGGCATCTCTCCACACCTCCCACTCTCATCTTCTATCCCTATTTCTCGCCTTTTCCCATCATCGCCGTTTGCTCATCTTCGCTCCTTCCCAACACTTTGCCTCCGTGCTTTGCTATCTGGCATCCTTCCACCCCCCCCTCCCCTTAAATCTCCTTCTCCGTGGCTTCCTCTCTCCTCCCTCCCGCTCTTCTTCATCGGGAACTCCTCTCTCTTTTCCCTACTTTACTTGCTCCCTCCATCCCTTCCTCTCTTCCTCCTTGGGTCACTATAAATAGAGCCTCAGGAGGGTTTCATAATGGACTTCTGCCTCTGACCTTATTACAGACACATTACTGACCGTACTTCTCTTCTCTTGCCATCCTCTTGCTCCCGCTTTCATTCATACTCGGAGACAGAGCACAATAATTTCTACCATATCTCCTTCATTTTAATAATGCCCTCTCTAAAAACTGCAGCTACAGATGGAAATGGTTTCTTTGTAATACCCCCATTTCCTATTTTTCTATTTGTTCTCCTTCTCTTCCAAACCCCTTAAAATATTTGGAGCTTCTTTTCACCACTCTACTGCCCTGTGGGTCTCATATTTTGTCATATTTTGTTGCATAATTTCCTCCTAATTTTAATTAAAAGTTTGAGTGCTTTTTTTTGTTGTTTTCTACAGGGATTTTTCACAGAGGAGAAAAAATAATATAAATACACATTTCTTGAGCTAACATAAAAGAACATCATTAGCATTGCATTCTTTCTTGAAAGGAGCAACTTGGGTTCCAAGCTAATGAGATGACTAACAAATACTGTTACCCACTGCTTTTAATAATAAATGCCAGCAGCTTTATACAAGTGCCATTTTGAAATCTCAAATGCCAACGGGAGGAATATTTTGTCCACCACGGTGCGAGCCAGATGAGAAAGAAAAATAATAAAGTCCAACATGTCAAGTTATTCCTTTGACACCATCTTCATTGTTTCGTCCCCCTGTTCTGTCCTTCACTGACAGAGTCCTAATTAACTTTTATCTTGGGTCTGCTTCACGCACAAGTACTAATTTATGAAATGAGCTTGTGGGAACTAGAGCAGCGATGACTGAGCATGGTCGCGACAATCTCAAGAGTGTGTGTGTGTGTGTGTGTGTGTGTGGTGTGTGGGTGTGTGAGTGTGCGCGTGTGAAAGGCAAAAACAGGGGCAGCCGGGAAGAAGCAGCCTTATTCTATTTCCACCCTTATTTTTGTCAAATCATAAGCCTTTTAAATGCATATAATGGGCTTTGAATGGATTTCATCAGCATCTGAGGAGGTGCAAATAATATTCCCAGCCTATAAAAGACTGAATTACTGCTGAGCTCAAGTGACAAAAACTTAAGAAATAAATAAAGTCAGCATTAAATGAAACCTGTAATGGGGGTTTCACACTAGACGTCACAGCCTGAGCTCAACAGGAGCTGAGGGTTTTGACACATTTAGGCCAGGTTCGGACTTATATCTTAGATATTGCTATGACACGATCAAATTATACAATCAAGTATCATTTCCAGTCATTAAATTGCAAAGACATGAAGTGCAGTGACATTTTTCTCCTTACTTAATTTTCTGTTACAGAAAATTCAGTAGAAGACAACTGCAGGTCGTGACTTGCTATTAAACTGAATAATGTGTTTTGGATGGTTAGTCATACAGAATATAAATAGAGGAACTTTTAGCAGTGCACAGTTTGTTTTGGGGAAAACGTTCTGCTGGGATTTGGTAAGGTAATCAATAATTGGGGGTGATTTGCTGCCCCAGGTGAAGGAGTTGAAGTATCTCTGAGTCCTGTTCAGGAGTGAGGGGAAGCTGGAGTGGAAGATGGAAGATGGACAGGCGGGTCAGAGCTGCATCAGCAGTAATGCAGGCGTCGTGGTGAAGTAGGAGCTGAGCCACGAGGCAATGCTTTAGATTTTCCTGTCCATCTACGTTCTGACCCTCACCCTCGGTCAACGAAAGGCAGAGATTGCAAATAAAAGCAGCTAAAATGTGTTTCCTCCACCGGGTGGGGGAGCCCAGCCTCAGTGATAGGGTTAGGAGGTGAGACTTCAGGAGTAGTTCAGCTGCTCCATCACATCAGGAATCTAATAAGGCTACTTCCTGGGCTTCTTCCACTTTAGGCTCACTGGGCACAAACAACCAGGAAGAGACCCCGAGGATGACCCAGACTACATTACCCTTCTGGCCTGGGGATGGCTCAGATCCCCCAGGGAGAGCTTGGAAGATGTGTTGGTTCAAGGAACTATTGGAATATCCTACCTGGCCGACTACTTCCCAACCAAATTCCGGATAAGTGAAATACAGTGGAAGGATGAATCAGTCATTGGACAGTTCTGAATGAGAAAGACTAATCCACTAACCTCAAGATGTAGATTTTAATGTTTGGGCTACGTCTGTGCATTACTTAATTTCATGAAGTACAATTTTCTAAATATTGTTTTCATGTTAGAAACTAGAAGTGTAAGACAAGCAATGCAGTACACAGCTTTCTGCCTGTAGTGTACACACAGAAACTTCATATACGATTCAACACACAGACCAAGTGACAATGACAAAACGATGGCTATTCCTGGCAAGCGCTTTTGCAACAACATTCAAAATTCATCCCTAATGTAAAGTTAAGTCTAAGACGTTTCCTACATAGCCCTTCAACGTGTCATCTCCACCTTCCTGGCGCTTGTGAGCATTGACATGTATTTCCACGCTCAGCAGCCGGGAGTGTGTACAGTAAGTGTCCTAGTTGTTCTCTCACATTTAAATTTAACACAGCCTGCACTAAATAGGCTACCCCCAGGGAGATGCACGGACTCACGCTGGTGCGGATAAACAACCAGGCTATAGGAGCGGCTGAATTCCTCCGTTGCATCATTGGTTCTCTTGACTGGCGGTTGATCGCTAACCATTTTGACATGTGGCCCAGATGCAGCGCATTGATGCTGGTGAGCGAGCAAACAATGGTGAAACTTGAAGAGGCGTGGGTTTACAGTTCAAAGCTGCAAGAGACTTCACAAGCTCAAATGGCAGCAGGCAGCGAGACCACAGGATGTTCCTTAAAGGGGGCAACAAGGATAATGAGTAACTCCTGCAGTGAAGTCTTTCCACCTTGAAGACATATTTTCACTTTAATCAGACTTTTTTCTGAGCTCTAAGGCAACAGAATGGTGGCATGAGCTCGAGGACCATCCTTAAAAACAGTTAAGGTCCCATGGCTCCATCCCGGTTTTCAGAAGTAGCGGTGCTGCTCTGAGGCTTTCTGCGATTTATTTTTTGGACCTGGACAGATCAAGAGATTTTACTACAGCGAAAGGTTCTTTTCAGTTATTAGAGAGAAACGGATACACCCTCACTGGGAGAGTGAAATATATCCATCAAAGCACTGCTGAAACAATAAAGGGAAGAACATTTGTAACAACTTCTTTCCAACTTGTTTCGATCTTTAAAAATAGTTAGGTGATATGAGACCTAACCTCTCTCTCTCTCATTCTCTCTCGCCTATTCAATTTTATATCAGTAATAAAAATCTTAAACTTGTCTTCCATTAACAATACACTCAGAACAACATATTTTTATCATGTGATAAAGCACAGAAGGATCCACAGTTAAAGGAAAAGGTCATGACATCACGCAGTGAAAAAGATAAAGGCAAAGATATTACTACATCACTGAACATTAGGAAAACTAATGTAGTGGAAACATCGTTGGAGGTTCTGAGTACAGTCGTAGGTGATTCAATTTCAAGATTCATTTCCATTTCAGACTATTCTCCGATGCAATTCAATTCCATTTAACACAGAGTCACTGTGCGGTTAATTATGTATTTACAAATCTCATATTAGCTGGTCAGAAAACGGATCACAGCATTATGCAGCAAAGCACAAGGTTCAGATTCAGTTCATAAGGAAACTGAGTCTAAAACAATGCATCATTAACTTTGACTTGACTAACATGGGGACAAAATTCGTCACAGTCCAGTCACAGTGTTGAGGGACACCTTGCATTTGTAACACATGGTCATACATAAACAAGAGGGTTGAGAGTTCACATGTGGAAACAGTGAAGTGGATTTCGTTAAATGTCCTAAAGGGCTAATGACAATGATTTATAGTTTACAAATGAAGATAAATATGTCAATAAACGTCGCCCACATATATTGAGAGTTGTTTTACCCCTTAAAAGCTTCTGAATTAACAGTTTTCATTAATCGTTACACGACTGCACAAAAACAGCAATATCAAGTTCAATGTAGAAATGCTCAGTGCTCTGCTCACTGGCCTTGTGCACCCTGCTGAGCTTTACATGGACAGTAAAAACAGGCATATAAAAGCCTTCAGAAAGTACAGAGATGTCAGGAAATGTCCACAGCTGAGCAAACCAGAGGTTAGAAGTTCAAATCCTGAAGTGAACAAGTGACTGACTCACTCTGTTTATGTGAATCAGTCTAGAAAAAGAGATGTATGGATATGGTGAAAGGCTGGGAGCTGATGTTGCCCTAGGGCAACCAGTCCTGCGTGACTGGCTCTTTTCAGTGAGGCCCCACACAAAGAGCTGCAGTGAACAGGGGAAATAACAAGAGGTTAGTTAGTTAACTGGGGTCACAAGGTCAGAGGTGATGAGGCTTTCAAGTGCGTGTGTGTATATTGAGTGCACATGTGTGTGTGTGTGTGTACTTGTACCTACTTCTTTAAGGGGACCATTTTGAGCATTGACCTCACACACTTGCAACATTTTTGGAAAAGTAAGGATATTTTAGCCAGTCCTCACTTGTCCAAAGGGCTGTTAAAAGGTTAAGACCTGGTTTTAGGGTTCAGGTTACAGTCTGTCTCAGGTTAAGGTTAGGGTTCGGGATTTAGCTGTGACGGTAACGGTTAGGGTAGCGGGCTAGGGAATGCATTATGCCAATGAGTGGAGTCCACTTTAGTCTTCACTAAAATAAAAGTACAATGTGTGTGTGTGTTTGTGTGTGTGTGTGTGTGTGTGTGTGTGTGTGTGTGTGTGTTTGTGTGTGGCCCAGGTATAGAAAGTCAGATTATGACATACATCATAACAGTTTAAGCTGAAGATTTAGGGTTAGGTCTAGGTTAAGTTTAGGTTAGGGTTGGTTTAGGTTAAGGCTAGGTTAAGGTTTGAATGTAATGTCTTCAGAAGTCATGTAGACACGGCTGAGTGAGTGAGTGAGTAAGTGGATGAGGGAGATAGGGAGGGAGTGAGGGAGTGAGTGAGAGAGGGAGTGAGTAAGGGAGTGAGTGAGCGATGAAGACGTGCTGCGTGATGACAGAGCATGTGTGCAGGTGGACGCTGGGGTCAGAAGTTGAAATGTTGCGGGGCGCTGGCAGAGAGGATTCACTGCATGACTGAATCTGTTTGCAGCAGGCCGCCCTGTCACAGAGCTGATGAATGGGTTCAAAGTGTTTCAGCCTTGTAAGCTCAGAGGTAATGGACGACAGCTGAATGAGCCACTGCTATTGTTTTCCGAGAGCTGGAATGTGGAAGTTTTATACTTGTAAGTGGTGTCGACCAATATCAATCAATCAAATGTGCTGCTTTTATTATTAGTGGTATTAGCAGCTGCATTAGTAGCTACAGAGTGAAATGTAATGACATTAAATATGGTGTGCATTCAACAGTGTAGATTCTAATTGAGTGAACAATTTCAGGGAGGCCTGTCGAAGGGTTATAGGCTCATTGTGGCTTAGTGGATTTCTCTTCCGCAAGCGTTCAGACCGAAAATGGCCCAGAGCTCAGGAAACAGGTGGGGGCTTGTTTTTAAGGTACCAGCGAGACAATGAAATACAATCCAGGAGCTTTATCAGACACCCAGACTCAGACACCCTGCACTGAACAGTTTATAATACTCAGACACAGAAATTTACAACTTTGGAGAGTTATCCTGATGGCAATAATAGTTAGCTTTAGTCGCAGCTATTGCCAGAAAAAGTGTTGGAAAGGCCAATGCAGCATCTGGCCAGAAGTCCAGAAAAACAAGAATGCAAGAGAACAAAGCTTTTTTAGCCTGATTTCTAAATGCATAGTCACGTGTAGCAGTCTCACAAAAAAAGTACCATCAAGTGGGCAGAGCCACAAAACTGAAAAGAGCAGACCAGTTGGTATGAGCAGAGTCATCCAGCCCTCTGCAGGTCGAGCCAGGTTACAGTCGCCTGGGCCGCCACAGGAACAATGCAGAACTAACTGGGAACAGTTCTGTCACGTTACATAACAGCACATCATGTAGCATCTAGTCTCAACAGATACACTGTGGCTGAGTTCATCAACCTGACAGTATTTGTTCATTTTGAGGTCGAACTTAATCACCTACGGCTGATATGTTCTCACTCTTACCAGGGAATTTACCTCTTCTTTCAAACTGAATTAACTCAATTAAATAGCCAGAGTGTATAGAGAACCGCACCGTATGTGATGAGAAGTGAAATAGATCCACTCAAGGGATTATTCAGACCCCAAACCATCCATTCTGCAAATAGACTTCACTTAGTTTTCTTTTGCAGAAGAGAAGAAGAGACTAGTTCCTGTTATATCAGGTGTCTCACAGGCCACACAGCGTGCTTGTCTGAGTGCATCAACATGATGACACATTTTTTTCAGCCACTATGGGGTCATTTTAACAAGAAGATATTTGAATCCCTCCCTTACCCCCTCTCAAACCCACAGTCACACATACTACACAGAGATACAGTAATGAATCAAAGTTCTTTACACTGTTTCATCAGATACATCGAGCAAAGTCCACAGTGTGTGCACATCGTGAGTTTCTACTTATGCTATCCACAATAATGCATTTGTGTCTTTGTTTTGTACGAAGCACGAGGTAACGGAGCAAAAGAACAAGGAGAAAAGAATAGAGAGTAGGAGTATGAGAAAATGGGGAATAAAGGTGTCAGAGAGAGCAGTGAAGAACAAAAGAAAAGCGGCTCAGGAAGAGAGAAAGTGTGAGACAGTACGTGATCTCGAGTCCTTGGAGATGTTCTTTTCTCGGCTTGGACATACAGGTATGCAATTGTACAACGACTTTTTTCTCTTTATACTCAAGATGAATGACTCATCTACAGAATAAAGACTAAAGCCTATAGAGAGCATGGCCACAATACTAATGAGCCCCACAGGCTCAATACAAATAGATGGTAACACATAAAATTCTATTAAAACACAAGAAAATAACAAATTGAAAGGGACAGAGGATGATGAAGGAGTTGTGTGTATGGTCCTGGACATCACAGTCTTTGTGATGGTGGGTGAAACCTAAATAAATGCTCATTTTATTAGGGGGCAATTATAAATAAAGATAAAATATTGGGTCGAGGTGTGGTGGTATTTATTTGGAAGGACATTCTTTCATACATTTAACTTGGGAATAAAAATCCTCATAATCAAAGTAAGATTAACTCAGAGTTCATTCTTGCATGCAGAAACAAATTTATTTAGTCTACATAGAGATAAGTTATTATTTGAGCTTGAGAATGAACTCCTGAGCCACAGCAGAAACACCCCTGATCACCAGCTAGGCTCACCAGTGTTTCCACCATTGAAAAAAAAAGACTATGAAGGATATAGACGCCTGTCAGGAGTATATTATTATTACACAAAGCAACTTCATTATAGTTGGCTTGTCTTCTGACCCCGTGTGGTTTTGGACATGTCTCACCCGCTCGTTCTCCCTCAACTGCAAGTTCTCACCTCGGTCAGTGGAAAGACAAAAACAGACACTATCAAATGAGGTGTGCATGCTTAAACACACACATGCACACACACACACACACACACACACACACACAGACACACTTTCGAGAAAGACAGTGGAGGAATCAGCATATATTTTAGACTGGTGTGATTAATGGCGTTCAGTGCACCAGCGAGCGGAGGAACCAGAAAATAGCACAAACATTATCATAACCTGAAAGACCTAATTACTGCAGTAGGAATCTGACAGACGTGTGTGCGTCCATGTTTGTGTGTGTGTGTGTGTGTGTGTGTGTGTGTGTGTGTGTGTGTGTGTGACCGTGTATGTGTGTGGAGGAAGGGAGTGTGTGTCTGTGTAGGGGGTGGAGGATGGCACAGAGAGGATGGAAGATTTATGACCCTGCTATGGAATGTTACACTGTGTCCCCTCCATTCCTTTTGTGTCTCTCAGCATTCGGGTGCAAATTAGGAATATGATAATGGCCATATTATATATTATAATGAGTGCGCAGCCCGTTTGCGAGCATGTGTATGTGCGTCTGCATGGTGTGTATCAGTTTGCTCGGACCAGATGAAGGAGGAGGACTTTGAAAACACGGTTCTGAGTGTGAAGACGAGAACAGCAGAGCCTCAAACGCCCGTATGGTAATGTGGCGTGCCTGCAAACCAGCAAAACCACAGCTCCCACTCCTCACGTACAAGTGAAAACAGCCAAATGAAAAAATGAGACATGTGCACATCCATTATCTGCATCACTTGCAAGGACATGGTTCATCAGTCACCAGCTATACTCAATGCAGATGCAATGCAGTGCAAATCAAGCACTCCGGGTACTGAGGCTGTGTAGCAGTGGAAATGAGGGTGGATTTTTTGACACCCCCAAAACATCTGTTTATCTCTACTGCAGCTTGTCCTGCTTTTCAGATGTCCACCTCTTACATCATCTCTCTTAAGAAATTCAAATTTGATATTATAAAGAGCCATTTTATAACAAAGGTAGGAAGCTGCTGGGTCTATGGCTGTTATCCATGTTCTATTCATGTGCTGGAATCTAAAATTCATTATTTATCTCCTTTATATATTTCATTTTCTGGCAGCTTGGTTTCCTCGCGTATTGTAAAAACCTGAATAATGACAGAGTCTCGCAGCCAGTGTCCTGTGGGAAGCAGAAGATATTTCCAAATTGGGAATGATTTCAAGTCAGCTATTTATTCTGGTCTCTCACAGAGCAGGGTAATGGATGACACTGGATCGGATACTGTACTGGATCCGCAACCACAGCTCCGCAAGACGCCATAGGTTATGTCTGCCTGTTTCTCTCTTCCTCCCTTTCGTGTTGTCTATCATTCTCCCACCATTTCTCCACTAACTAAATCCGCCTTCAAGCCCCTGGACACCAGAGCAGAGCAGAGGGGAGTAGAGAGGGAGGCAGAGATGAGAGACAAATAGACAGTTAGGCCGAACGGGTATAGCGAGGGAGAGAGAAAGACGAAAAATGGACAGAGATTGAGAGTTTGGAGTGCGAACTGAGTGGAGCGTAAAGAAGAAGATGTGATAAATGCAAAAACATTAGGGATGGAGAAGATGGGAACAAACCTATTATAGGAAATCACCTCTCGAAAAACAGTTTACAAGATAATAAAACGTTTATGTGCAAATCATACAACACTGATCTTTTCACATGTCAAAATAAAATATAAATACTTCAGCATTTAATCATCACTTGTTATCACCTTTGAGCAATGTAAAGCAGACGCTTTGTTTGTGGATGTACAGTTTTACAGTCGCTTGCTCACATGCTTCAGTGTATACACACAAATTCAAAGGCATCCAGTTGGCAAATAAATGTCTGTTTGTCATGAAAAGTAGGCCACTTACTGCCAGAAAGATCCGAACAAAAACACAACTAAAGATAAAATCTACATTTCCAAAAAGACATAACTTGTCACAAAGTCACTTGCTGCATCCATTCAGCACTGAATCACTCAGAGAAGGAAACAAACACTGAGACTCCCTTTGACAAAACAAGTAAAACATTCACAGAGTCGAATCAGTCTTTCAGGAAAGAAAAAGCTTTTTTCAGGTCAAGTGGATATTCAAAATGTAATTTAGGCTGAAAAAATTGTTGACACAACAATATAAAAGGAAAAATGTAAATCATGGCTTTCCACTGGGTTATGGAGAAGTGGGAGGAAGTTGGTAGATGATGGGTGTGGGCGCAAATGATGATAAGCAATGAGAAGTCTGGTGAAATCCCTCCATGAATCAGCTATCCTAAATGAGTGTGTGTGGATTATTACCTCTGCCAGATGTTGTGTTGCTCATTTGTTTGCTGATATGTTGCTTTGCTGGTTGATTTATTGTTTGTTTGTTAGTTGCTTTGGTTAGTTTGTCAGAAGGATTGCACAAAAAACGATAAAACAGAGGATTGGTGGATTGATGAGACATGGGCCAAAAAAGAATCCATTCAATTTGGCAGATCCAGATAAAGAGGCAGATCCAAGATTTTGAATCACTTTCTTTAACATTAATAGTGCTTTTTTTTTACATCTTCACTAATTTTCCGGGGAATAATGGATGAATCTTGATGAATTGATATCTATGAGGGTGTAATTAGGTGTGACTTGATTGGATTTAAGGGGACTGGAGTACACGCTCTGCTGAGTGCCATTCCACTTATCCTTCTGTAAAGACCCTAAGTCAGGGGTCTGCCTCTTACTTGGCAAAGGATCCTCTACTTGTGGAGTGCCAATGCAGAAGTCCACTGAAGTCATAAAGCAGAGAAGTCAAGTCGTAATAAAGAAAAAGAAGAACTAAATAGCTTAGGAGAGACAAACTGAACACGACATGTCAAGGATACAGAGTAAAAAAAAGATGAAAACAGAAGATTCAATCAAGAATCATACATACCGCAATCCATAATATTGAAATCAAATTATAATCATTGGGACTAAATCATTTCTGAAGCTAGCTTCTTATAGTTGTCTTGGATCTTGAGTTCAAGGCCTTGAATAACTATTAAAGCAACTTCATAGCACAGGAAAAGTCTACAAGAGTTGAAAACACATGCAAATTTGAAGAAGAAGATCATAGATCAACCATCGGTAATGAAATCTACCGTGTACTTTAATTCAAAGCGTTCTCATTCCTGTCATTCTTCTTTGAGTGTGGACCGTAATGAGAAGTTAAGAGAACAAAGCATCGCGGAGAATCAAAAGGAAGCGCTGGCAAAGGGTTGTGGAAAGAGCACAAATATGAGTTCAGTGAAAATACCGATCTGTAATCATTTGAACACAACAAACCTTGTAGCGACGCAGGATATTATGATGTTGCCTCAGTGAACTTAAGTACAGACACATCAAAGGGAGTGCTTACTGAGGCTCCTCCCCTGCCTGCACACCTTGCTGAGGTTTTTACCGCGCTTAGAGCCCGAGGGTTTCCACGCCTGTCTGATGTCTGCGATCAGATGGAAAAATGAGAAGCTGTTCAACAAGCAGCCGCAAATGAGCGAGTGTTTACAGAACAAAAAAGGACAAACAGTAAGAGAGGTGCAGTAAGGGGAGACATTAAAGGGATGCCCCCCCGATGCATAAATCGAATTTAAGTTAAAGTCGATTTAAGTTAGAGATTAGAGAGATTAAGATATTATTCATATGGGCTCAATTATATTAATGCTCACATTTTGGAATGTAGCAGAAAACCTTGGAGATGAATGGAGACAGTTAGGTAACTGAACATTTTGAAGGCCAAAATGCTATAGTACACAAAACCAGCCATTAATCACCCACTTCTGAGGGGAGGTTCACCTTTAGTGAGCGGCTGAGTGGAAAAACTAAACTAAAATGCTCAGTTTTAAACCAATGAAGGACGATTACATACTGACAACACTGCAAACTGCTCCGGGAGCTTGTCAGAAACTGTTATCAATGAAAGACGGGTATTTAGTAATAATCATCATGACCAAGGAACATGAATATGAAAGTGTGTTTTATTGACTCACAGTGGAACCTCATCACATGTGTACTGACCTTCAGTGAGTTTAAAATATTCAGTGTGTGGTGTTTCTGTGGGAGAAGCAGGATCTAAACGGTACTCTGATTCAAACAGTAACCAAAACAATTCAAATTAGAGATGAGTGGTGCATTCAGGCAGTGAGCCAAGCATTTAGGAAGAAGGCGAGATGTGAGGACTGTGTGTGTGTGTGTGTGTGTGTGTGTGTGTGTGTGTGTGTGTGTGTGTGTGTGTGTGTGTGTGTGTGTGTGTGTGTGTGTGTGTGTGTGTGTGTGTGTGTGTGTGTGTGTGTGTGTGTGTGTGTGTGTGTGTGTGTGTGTGTGTGTGGAATTTGAAGAACCAATGTCAATATAAAGAATACACCTTTTCAGATTCTGATATTTTGCCCGTTATGTTTTTTCATTTTAAACTGGCAATGACAAAGAAATGTAGTTCGACACTTAACAGTTCCACCATAAACATTATTATAAATAACTATACGACCAATTATAAAGAACGCTTGTGTTTTTCCCCCCATAAAAAGTAAATATAAATGCAAATTTTTACTGCATTGTTTTTCTCCGTCAAATAAAATATGATGAATAAATATTGATGTATTCAAGGCTCATATCTGCAATTTGTCCTCACCAAGTTTTCCCTTTAGTTCAGAAAGTCTGAACAATACGATCAACAATTGCTTATAGCGAACTGCCGCCATAAAATTCCAGGCAAACCAAAAAAGGAGAAAGAGTGAAGTGGAGTCGACATGAGATGAAAAACAAAAGGAGGACTCACACAGGAACTAAATCAAAAGGTGTCAGGCAGCAAAGAGAAAGAGTGGAAAAAAAAAAGGTGACAGAGCGCAGAATAGTGAGAAGACAAGAGGATATTGGGAGGCCGTGGAAAAGGGGATGAGAAGGTGTTGGGTTAACGTAATGAGAGAGAAAGGTGAGAGACGGAGGAGGAAGGAAGGTGGGAGGGTGAGAGGGCTGCTTCTGGAGATGTGGCAGTAATTTACATATGCTAATTAAACCTCTGTTTGGGTCACTTGTTCATGTCGGGGCTCCCTCCACACCTCCCGTCTGTCCTCGCCTTCCCTCTCTTCGTCTGTCTGTCTTATCTGCGCTTCCTCTCTTTCCTCCCATCTTATTTCCACAGCACAAATTTCTGTATTTGATTCTGTTTTATTTGAAAAATATATAAAATACTGCACCCCTCCCCCTCCTCCATCCAGGTCTGTCATTTTTCCTATAATCATACGTCGCCTCCTAAAGCAGCCCGTCTCCTGATCCGTCTCAGCGTCCTCCACTCCCACTCACTTCTCTGGTTTATCCCCAGTTGCCCTTTTTTGCCTTTTATTCCTTTTCATCTTCTGTCCTTTGTCCTCACACTTCTTATGTCTTATGTGTTTTTTTTCATCATCATACAAAGTTTCGCCTTTTTTTCTCCTCATTTCATGTCTATGTCTTGTGATTTTTGTTTTTGTTTTTTTATCTACACCTTGTTTTTCCCGTCCTCATCTGTGGATCTTTCTCATTTATCTGCCTACACCTTTTCCACTCTGTGTGTTCATACCTGAACACACCTGACCTTTCATTTCACTTCACTTTATTTTCCTTCTCTCGGTGTCTTTCAATGATCCCCCGAATGTTCCATCTTTTTCTATGTTCCCAGAGCTGCTGTTTTTCATCCACATTTTCAGTTTCCTCTTTTCTCTGCCGGACCTCACCCTCCAAATCTCAGAGCTTAGCCAAGTACCAGAATGCCAAAATACCTATTGTACTGACCTACATAAAAACACACACACACACATGCAGCCACACACTTACATGCATGAGCACACATACACAGATACACACCCACACACAGGCTTACAGATTCATGTGCATGCGTACAAACACACACACACACACACACACACACACGCACGCACACACACACACCTCTAGCCTCCACGACCCGTTGCTGGTTTGTGAGCCATCTGTTCATTTATTTCAGAGAACAAACACACCTGACAGTACTGAGGAGCTGCTAAGTCCATTTCACTGTTCACTGAGCAGCACAATTGAGTCGACTAGATGGAGGGATAAGCTGGAACAAAAACTTAACGCACCTCGAGGGGAATTGGAGATCGAGAACCACTGTTCCTGTCCAAAGCCATTTCTCTGAGAATCAGAAAACTCTATCTCTCAGTCGCCGTCATCTCAACAAGATTCGGCGCTGAGCCACCACATCGCCCAGAGTTAATGGGAATTTGGCTTTGGCGAGGCTTGAGATATGAGGGACATTAAGTGTGGTTATAACACTGAGGAGAATGTACAGTACAGTATACATGGATTAAAGCTGAAGGAGAGCCGTAGACTGCATTAGAAAATAAAATAATTAATATATATATATATATATATATATAAGTCCCTGTGTCATTAACAAGTAGAATTTAAGTGGTTTGCACTGTCGCCTCACAGCAAGAAGGTTCCTGGTTCAAATCCCAGCCTGACCGGGGCCTTTCTGGATGAAGTTTGCATGTTCTGCTTTTTGTTTGAGTGCGTTTTTTTTCCGGGTACTAGTGAATGGCTGTTTGTTTGTATATATAGCCCCTGTGACATGCTAGCTACCTGTGCAGGTACCACGCCCAATGTCAGCTGGGATGCCTTTAAAAATGAAATCATTATCTACTCACCACTGTGCTAAATTTTCCGTGAACTATCCCTTTAAGGGAATAGAAAATGGGTAATCTAATGCATGATTATTAGCGTTTCACTGTCAATTCAAAATGTTGCAACTTTTTTTGTAGCTGTATCCTCTCAACACATGGAATGAAGGTTTGTGTAACGTATTCTCTGTGTCACAGTGTCAAACTGAATATATCTCTTCCCTGAAACTTGAAGTATAAATGTGTCATGTTTATGGACTGAACAAATAAATAAACCTATGCCAGTATTTTTATTCCAAAAAGTAGCTGGCAAAGGAATTTAACAGATTGTATATAAGTTTAAGTGAAAGGGTCGCACATATAAAGCATACAAGCAACCTACACTGCATATTTCAAGCAGTTGTACTATAGAACATTTGTATATAGCTTAATAAGTAAAGATAAGAAATTCCTCTATACTATATTCTGTCCCCACACTGTTTCCAAAAATAAAATCCCAACTCGACTCTGGAGTTATGGATTTGCAAAGTTGCACCTGTGCAGCACGAGGCACAAAGTGGAACATCGTAGACTCACGAGTTCCATATTTCTATTTCTGCATCAGTCCTGACACATCAGCTTTTATTGTAGGATATATTCTTACCTGAGGAGGATTTCAGCAGGAGAGGGGCAGGCACGGAGGAAGACAGGAGCCATGGAGAGGAAGAGGAGGAGGGGAGAAAAAAGAGAGAGAGAGACAAGACAGCCTTTTATTAGATTATAAAATACTGAGCGCTCCAAATTCTCTAAAACAATTTCAGTTGTTGGACCGGGCCCCAACTCTATTTCCAGGCAGCAAATCTCAACTTAAAACCCATATTCAACCGTGAAAAGGTAATTCAATGAAGGTTCATTTTACACCACTACATCTGCCCGGGCATTACCATGGCAGGATTTACCAAACATCGCAGTGCAAGTGGGCAATAAATGGGTATATGATGAAAATCTATGACGGCCGCATTAACAGGCTTCAGCTGGGAGCGAGTGTGCTCACTGCTTTATGTTCACTGTGATGGGAACAGACCCAATGAGGCAATGTCTTGTATGAACCAATCTGGGGTGATGAGACACAGGGGCACGAGAATAGACCATAATTGCTCTGTCTGGCTTGTGTCAAAACTGAGACGTGTGTGTGCGTGTGTGTGTGTGTGTGTGTGTGTGTGTGTGTGTGTGTGTGTGTGTGTGTGTGTGTGTGTGTGTGTGTGTGTGTGTGTGTGTGTGTGTGTGTGTGTGTGTGTGTGTGTGTGTGTGTGTGTGTGAGTGAGTGAGTGAGAGAGAGAGAGACAGATGTGCAGAAGGCTCTGGAGGACAGAACGAGTCTCATATTGAAAAATAAAGGAGAATCTATTTACACCATTAAAATGTGGAGTGACACAACGAGAGCTGTGGAGGGAGAGAGAGAGAGAGAGAGAGAGAGAGAGAGAGAGAGAGAGAGAGAGAGAGAGAGAGAGAGAGAGAGAGAGAGAGAGAGAGAGAGAGAGAGAGAGAGAGAGAGAGAGAGAGAGAGAACAAAGTGAATGTTTCAGAGTCTGAAGTGAGACAAATGGGCTGTATATCCCAACCAGACGTTTACAGTGGACTGAGAAATCCGCTCGCCTCGCCCCTCTCCAGAATATTTACTTGCTTTCTCATCTCCTCAAAATATTTCACACTTAATGTCATTGCGCCTCTCCCACTCTTGCATGCCTCTCTTATTGACGCTCCATTCCAGTCTCTCTTGTGCTCTGGCTTATTCGCCCCTCTCTCACACTTCTCCTGTCCCTTTCTGTGTGTGTGCTTGTGTGTCTGTTTGTGTGCGTCTGTCACAGTATCTGTATCTGTCTCGTACTCATTCAGATTGTAATTTTCACTTCTAAAAACTTCTGGTGTCTCTGTCTTTAGAGTACGTTTATTTACATTTTCCCCAGGGAACCAGTGTTTATCGATTTTGGCCCCCATGCTTGAATCTGTTAAAAAAAACATATTGTGAGTGACGTGCATTTGTGTGTGTGTCTGTGTGTGTGTGTGTGCGTGTGTGTTTGTGTGAGTGTGTGTGTGTATTGTGGATGCCTTATCATCACCATCTCACACGGGCCTCTGCCGGCCAGATATTTTAACAACCCTGTGCTTGTTTGAGCTGATCAAGGCGGTAGAAAGAGAGTGTGTAATGGAGTCTGACTACTGCCTGAGTATGAAAGATTTAGTGTGTGTGTGTGTGTGTGTGTGTGTGTGTGTGTGTGTGTGTGTGTGTGTGTGTGTGTGTGTGTGTGTGTGTCTGGCTGTAAAAAACTGCTTTTTTTGCCTACAAGAGTATCTGCAGCAGAAACTGTGCTTCTACGTGCTCGTGAGTTTTTGAATATCTCAGCATGAGTGTGTGTGTGTGTGTGTGTGTGTGTGTGTGTGTGTGTGTGTGTGTGTGTGTGTGTGTGTGTGTGTGTGTGTGTGTGTGTGTGTGTGTGTGTGTGTGTGCATACACCGATGTCCACATCTAGGTTTGCCACTAGCAGAGAGGTTTGATCATCACTGTGAGCACTGAGCTGAGCGGGGGAATTGAACGCAGCAGGATGTCGCTGCGTTCACAGACAGCCACCAACACGTCTGGTAAACAAAAGCAACCACTGTCAGTCTGTCAAAACACAAACTAACATTCGGTCCGCCCCTGTTTTTCATGGGCGGCTTCTTTTGAACACGAGGAGACGAGCGAGGTTGAGGAATGACAACAACAAATACACTCAAGCTGTTCAAGTTTCCATTTTGTCTGGTGTTTTTTATATTTCTCACCATACAGTATGTTCTTTTGATGCACTTTAAACTTATGCAAGAACATGTATGTAGACCTCTGTGTGCAGATGGGACACATATCGAAGTAATAATAATAAATACAAAAAATAAATAAATATATATACAAAACAGCAGCTGATCTAAATATGTTGACTCTTCACCCAACCCACTGCTTTAGAAGTCCCTTCAGTCACACGCTGCAACTCATGTCCTGAACCACAAACTGAATGTTTATCAGTCTTTTGGGTGGAAAAGCATGTGAACAAGTAAATAACTTCATCATTAATGACTTTCTGGCTTTCAAAAGAGCCGTTTTCAAGCTGAGGCGAAGAGCTAAAACAAAATCATAGGCACAGGCATCTTGCAAATTCGTTTTGATTTTTGTAATTCAAAGCTCCAGTTTCCAAAAGATCCACATGAAAAGTTGTTTAACTTCTCCATCGTGTGCAGCGTTCTCCGTCTGGGTGTAATTGCAAAAAAAAAAAAACTAAAGGTAAGATTACAAACAGAAAAACAAACGAACAAGAAAGAGCCTAATTACACTTGGCATCATGTTGATAACCAGCACCTGATTACTTCTGGTTTTGGGAACCTTTCAACTGCTGTTGACCTATCAGGAGGGATTTTTTCCTTTTAATGACTTCCTGTGGGAGTTAATGAGAAACGTAACCAACGACAGATAAACAAAAAAAGCTGAAAGGAATTTTATTGTTCCTGAGGTCATTAAGCGTAATCACAAAGTGCTGTGTTCCATGTGTGTCTGTGTGTGTGTGTGTGTGTGTGTGTGTGTGTGTGTATGAGACATAAAACGGGCAGGCTGTGCTCTGCACTGCTCTGCTCTAAGAAGTCAGAATGAATGCATTCCTTTGATGCAGACAAACACACACACACACACACACACACACACACACACACTCGCACAGGCATGCACTTTCCTTTCTGTTCAACATAAGGAACAAACACACACTCACGCACACATACTTGTGAGGAATCTCTGCCGTTACTGCCACTGTGTGAAAGCATGTGTTTTGTGTGTGTGTAGTAGGCAGTGGGTCAGGGGCCTGTGTCAACATCTCCTCGCTCTATACAACTACACTTATGGAACTACATGTCTCCTCTGTTTCCTCTGTCTGTCTAACAACTGAGTCTCTCCGTGTCTCATTGAAGATGTTTTTTTATTCTTAAGCATTCAACCCACAAACAACTAAAACCATTATGTTGTAGTGCTGTCTGACTGTTTGGTAAAATGTCTTATTCCTTACATCGTGTACAATTCCTTGTGAAAAGTAGTGTACATCCAATGGTAACTAACTGAGCAATATATACCATCATGCATTGCGATTGACGGAAAGACGAGAGGAGAGAGGGAAGCAGGAACAGTCCGACCTGTCGTAAAAATGTAAATACGAACAGAGCAGCACAGCAAAAACTGAAACTGCAAGTGTATGTCTATATGTAAACACGGTCATTCAATGAGTTTTTAAGTGAAACATTTTTGCACTGAGTTTAAATTAAACATTTAAAATGTATTGTGGGATTTTCCACCGGCTAAAACATTGTTGTTGTTCATCATAAACCTACGACAATGACATAATTACCGAAAGTGTTTTTTTTCATTTGCTGACGAGCTCACGATATATGGTAATCCTCTACAGAGAAGAGCCTATGTAAATATAGGGTTAGTAAGTGAGAGGGTGGTTCTCGGATACAGACTCTGACATTAGCAGATCCCCTGCTGCTGTATTGATATTGAGAAAGATTAAGAAGACAGTGCTGTGGTAGAAACAGACAGTAAAACTGGTGAATATTTTACCATAATTATATTTTCTGTACAGTGTAAAATGTTACAGATGGCTGCCGGAAACAGAAAAGAAAACAATGACCACAGCTTGTCTCCCTAACCCTAACCCTAACCCTAACCCTAACCCTAACCCTAACCCTAAACCCTAACCCTAGTGTGTGTGTGTGTGTATGTGTGTGTGTGTGTGTGTGTGTGTGTGTTTGGTGTGTGTGTGTGCGCGCGCACAATGTACTTTAGTGACATTAGTAAAGCTAAATTGCCCGCTGTCACTCAATAAGGGGTTAAAGTGGTCTGTAATTTTGTAAAGGCCTGGACTAAAGGATCTGCCAATGTGTGTATGCTGTTTACGTAGCTGCCTCTGAGTATTTGTTAGTGTGTGTGTGTATGTGTGTGTGTGTGTGTGTGTGTTTTAGTGTCAGTGTGTATATTTGTAAGTGGTCAACAATGCCTTCAAGCAGATGGGAAAGTGCTTCCATTAAAGCATCCGATGGCTGCGACTGCAAACTACATAGCACGTTGGACGCAGAGAGAGAGAGATAGGCAGAGAGAGGGAGACAATGTGTATGTATGTATGTGTGTGTGTGTGTGTGTGCGTGTAGGATTTTGTGATCGCGTGCAAACTAGTGTGTAATTGAAGCCAGGTGTGTGGCTTGTAATCGTGGGGAGGATCCCCTGCTGCTGTAACTCTATTCTGTCTCTCACAGGTCAGTGCGCGCGCGCACACACACACACACACACACACACACACACACACACACACACACACACACACACACACACTAGACAGAGGTGGCCTGTTTCCTTCATTATCACTGTAACTTGACTGACCCTCACACTACATCAGTCAGGGACCTTTGACAAGAGACCACACAACCTTTCAACACCGCACACACACACACACACACACTTCAACAGCATCCAAGTAAAATATGACCCACAAAAAGTCTTTATGTCACAGGAACCATAGGAAACACGCCAACTGTAGAAACACACAAAACAGACGCTCTCTCTCTCTAACACACACACACACACACACACACACAGCTCTACAGTATTGCCAGGTCCTGCCTTGAACAAGAAAAATGCAGCCTTTCTTTCGTTTCATTCCCTCACACAGCCGTCCTTTCTTTCCTCACACACACCCACACACACTCACAGAGAAAGACAGATACAGACGGAGAAAGATGCTCAGACTCATTTCCTCCTCAAATCGTGACCAGAATAACGTAACTGCAGAAAGAGTCTAAGAGGCAGAGGTGACCACTCAAATCGTGACCAGAATAACGTAACTGCAGAAAGAGTCTAAGAGGCAGAGGTGACCACGTTCAGAATATCTCAGCTTTCTATAGCTTCACCTATAAAAGCTTGGCGAGGATAAGAGGCAGCACAAAGAGCTCATAGGTCACTCACACGACTTATTCCTCAAACAGTCTGTCAGTCAGTCTGTCTGCACATTTTCACAGTCACTGCCTTTAAGTACGGGAGGCAAGGAAATGGAGGCAAAAAGCAAACAGACTACAGAGGAAAAAAAAGAAAAAATAACTAAAAGGCCTGAAGGCATCTCGTCAAAAGTGTGATAGCTGTCATTATCTGCTGTGGAAGACGACTCATCAATCATCGGGACTTTTTATCGCGCGTTATTGTTTCATGAACGTTCCTCCCACAACTCTTTTCATCAAGTCTCTTTCTGCTCCTCTGATAAGCCTTTATGCTTCTCTCCTCTCGTCTTTCTTCTATTTGTCTCTTTAATTTGCCTCTATGTCACCATTGTAATCTTAAGATGCAAGACATGGAGTCGCATAACAGAAGAGGAATACCAGACTCTCACTTCTTACCAGCGGTTCCCAAGTGTGGGGGGGGGTCGCAAGATGATTTCCGGAGACGAGACACAATTTCCAAAACAATGCTCGATTTCATATGTTGTCCATTATGTTTTCCAAAAGCTAAACGGTGACTCCTGAGGTGATTATGACAGATCAGCAAACAGATCAGTTCAGGTCACAGCACCACAGGAAACACCGCAACATGTGCACACCAGCAATTTATTTTGTGTAGTAGCTCTAACAATTGTCCTCTGGGATAATTGGGGTTGCCGGTCTCTCACGGTAATTGTGGGGGGTCGGGGGCCGAAAAGTTTGAGAGCTCCTACTTTATACTTTTGTCGGGCAACAGCTAATGCAAAAATGAACAGTTGTCCAGTTTAAAAACCAGTTTTTATAGAAAATGGTGCCGTGTGTGGTCCTAACTAACAGCAGCAGGTGAACAAGTCTGCTGCCGTCATGTCTGAAAGAGATGAGAGGTCTGCGCTCAGGTCTCCGGCTGAACTGCTGGTTTCCTCTGGCAGAATGGAGGCCGATTTAGAGTCTTATTAGCCATTAGAGTGCTGGACCTTGTCTGAGATGAAAGCTCACCAAGATGATTAACAGTTTAAACTCTCATTTAACACACAGCCGCAGCCCTGGTCATGACACTCTCTTCATTCTGCTCCCTCTCCCCCTCCTCCTCCTCTCCCACTCCCTCTGAGGCTGAGTAATATTAAGTTCATAGCCCAGCGCCTTAATAGATGTATTAATATAACCAATGGGCTTCTGAGAGCATGAAATCATCTTTGAGCGAGGAATTAAAGCCTTATTGATTGTCTGTAAGGTATTCACCACACAGCAGACAATTTGGGGCATGCTTTGCTGATTGACTGATTGCGCCGAGAGAAGGACTGAATAAATGAATGAATGAGAAATTAATGAAAAATGAATTACCTACTGCAGCAGGTTTCCCCTGTAAAATCCCAACAGTGGAGTTTCAGTTAATCGTTAGACGTGAACGCTGTCTAACTTGTGAAATGATGAGAGATGGCCAGAGATTATGATTCGACCGCAGCAAGAAACGATTTGTTATTGTGTCCTCGCAGTTTTCTTTAAACTCAAAGAAGCAGGAACTAAATGTGTCTGTTCTGAATTCCGCACCACAAACATCTATCTGTGCCGCGAACATTCAATGACCCTGTTCCAAAAACTAGTTTGTGTCCCTTCTTGCTCACTTAAAAGGTTTTTGGATGCTTTCTGCATTAATAAATTCACTGAGCTCGACAGATCCATAAATTACCGTCAGAGTTTCAACCCCTGTCTGTTGGTTTGCTTGTTTGCAAGAATCCATAAAGAATTGGCACAGATCTAGACAAGTGGATCCAGGATTTTTTTCCGTACTCTCCGTACTTATTCTGCTTATGCTCGAATAACAGCGCACTGTGAGAGTGAAATGACGAACAAGAAATGGGGGAGGACTTGCAGCAAAGAGCTCGGTAGTTCTCTAACGTCCGGCCGCTGCAGGTGGATTCAAGCCTCATGCCGGGTGACTAATGCTACCAGATGATATTGTGCATGGGATTTGATAAAAATCAGCCATATTTAATGGTCTGATATCGATGAGTGTGTACAAGTTGGTGCAGCTTGATTGGATGTAAGGACTCTTGGACCTTGGTGGGGGTATGTGCTCTACTGAGTGCCATCTTGTTCTCCGGATCAACATGAAACAACAATGCTGCATTCAAATCTAAAGTGTGTCAGCAAATTACAGGAGAGACAAAAAAAAATGGTTTTCCTTTGAAAAAGAAAATAAAAAGGGTCATTTTCTATCTCTTTTCATGAAGCTTCTTTAATGTTCTTTACATTCCAGTCAATTTTAAGGCTGTCACCATGATAAAAGATCCTCCATTGAAACACAACTGTTAACAGACAGAAAGAAAAGAATGAGGAAGAGCAGAGGAAGTGAAGAGGGGATATAAAAAATAGAAGAAAAAAAAACATCTAGGGGTCAATAAAAAAAAAACATATTCATAATTTTTGAGGATTCAACGCTTAACATAACGTGACCAGATCAAACTTATGTTACATGTTGTCATAAAGAGAAACAGCCCTTTCTCTTACTTTAAAATCTACTAACTTATAATTATATATATTTTTTTGCATTAGTGCTAATCACTGTAACTGTAAAGTCACAATGATCTGAATTGGATATGGAAACAACTAATCAGGTATCGCCCTAACATCACCGATAGAGTGTGTTTATATTGTTCAAGTCTTTAAAAGTCAAAAGAACTGGGAGGAATAGAGAAGTCAACCTATATATACTTAAAATAATATATATATGGGAATATAAAGCTGAAGCGTTTCAACAGCAAAATCGATACAATTGTTTTCCCGCCACATTGTCTTTCCGCACTTGTTTGTGTAATGAAAGAATACAAATCTCCCTGATTTAGAATGAAGTCCCAGTGTGCGAAGACAACCTTGATCTACAGACTGCCGACGTATCGGTTCCTTCACAATAATGGGCTGAATATAGATTCCACCTCCCCCTTCCCTTTCATCCTTCAGATAAGAGAGAGACCCCCTCTCTCATTCCCTCATTCATCAAATTAGCCCCTTCCGTTCCTATTAGTTTCACAAGATAATCACCTGGAGAAAAAGTTAGCTGGGTTGGAGGTAGGAGGAATCTATTAGGAGGTTGTTTTGTTTTTCTCCCCGTAACTCTTAAAGACATTTTCACCTTTATTTCTCACATATTGTCCGCACGCATCTATATACATATAAATAATGATTAAAGATATAAGATCTATTCTCATATGCACGTGGGCGTCCACACTCATCACAATTACCCAAGTCTACTGTACCCTTTCTCCCACCCAACTCCCTCTTGGCTATTGTTCCCATAGCAACACTATAAAGTTTGATTATAGCCAATTTTCCCCTGTTCATCTTTCATTATTATTCTATTATTTCCTTTTCCTCCTACGACGATTTCTGCCTCTCTCGTTCCCTCAGATACGTCTCTGTCCACTTGTCGAATAATTTCACTGTATTTTACTCCAAACAAAGCCTGCTGAAGTGAAGGCTGTCTGGTTGTAAATCTCCCCTGCAAACACACACGCACTTATACTGCATGTGTTTACTTCCGTGGCCTTCCTGCCTGTCTGGATGTTTGACTGCTGCCTGCCTGTCTGTCTCTTGACCTGACAGTCCACCTGTCTCCCTGCAGGCCGGGCAGAGTGTCTCCCCCTGCGTCGGCCCTGAGTCAGTCCTTCCGCTACACTGCTGGCTTTAGTTAAGCCATTGTTTGAGCATTGCATTAGCACAGGAAGACAATCAAAAACCACTTTCTCAGGAAAACCACATGGAACCCACACCAAAAACATTCACACACACACACACACACACACACACACACACACACACACACACACACACACACACACACACACACACACACACACACACACACACACACACACACACACACACACACACACACACACACACAAGTGCGTCCATACCAGCCAGCAGTAGATGGACACAGTGACAAAGCCAGAGTTCATAAACAAAGAGGCCGTTTGTTTGGACAACTGGGTCGAAAAGATGGAGAGCCAATAAAATGCCTTGGCTCCAGAGGAGGTGAGGTCAAAGGTCAAGTGTTTTAGTATTTTTTCAGAGTGTGTGTGTGTGTGTGTGTGTCTCTTAGTGCATGTGTGTGTGTGTTCATCAGCTGTGACGGTGGTCTTTAAGTAGCCATTCACTCCACACAATAACCTATGCCTCCCCCTGTTCCTTTTCATTTGATGGCTAAACACATGCACCAATATGTTGAAGTCCACAAAACACACAATGACACTCAAACTGTGCACACTCAAATAATATGAAGGACTCTCTTTTGTACAGAAATAATCACACAGACTCAATCAGTCCGTGCAGAAGCAAAGACATGAGCTGAAATGAAAAGACAAACTTTAAAATGTGTTGTTTTAGACAAACCTTCATGTAACTCTGACAGTTAAGAAAAGCCTAGAAAGGTTTTATCTCTTTTCTCCCTTCAACTTTTTGCACAGATATGACTTCAAGCTCATATTAGAAATGAAAAAAATGTTTCCTATGTTGCAGAGAAGGAGAATTGCTCCATAGTGAAAAAACATTGCAATGATACAAATTGTATGAGCAGCCATACATTGAAATGCACACACCTAAGTATTTGGACGAAAAACAAAATGGTTCTGAACCAACAAAACCGGTTCTTAACTGGAACCAATTTAAAAGCGATGTTATTAAGTGATTGTGTCTGCTGCATTGGAAAAAGAGGACGGATGAGACAATGGAGAAGACATAGGAGACAAGGAACAGGAAGTGGATAAAGCTCAGTGATTGGTGACCATTTGGTAGCATGTGAAAGAGAGAGGTGTGTGGCACAGCAGAAGATTTGGCCGAGGCTGGGTTCACTCGAACACAAGACAAAAATGATTAATTCAAAAAAAACTAAAAGTGTATCTGGATTATGGAACATGTTGCCATGCTATAATCTCTTTGACAGTTTGGTGGGTCACAAACCAGATGACATCATCCACAGCAATGGTGACGTCCATATCTGCATTGGATGACCACTGTCTTTTACACCCGTCTCTGTAGATTATGTACAACCTTGTCTTTTCAATAATCACCTAGAAAGTGGCAGCCAGCCCCAGATCCACAATGAATCCATACAAAGAAAGAAGAGGAGAAACAAATAATGAAATAGAAGGAGGGAGTGGAAGCAGGTATCAGACATCAAGAGGAGATATCCAGACGGGAGATAAAAAAAAAAAATCCATAGGTGTGTCGAAACTAAACACGTTATGTGAGGCCGGGTTTGTCTTAGTGATATTCCCAACAGTGTCTCAGATTTCAAATAAATTCAAGTTCAGAATAAAAAACAAAGAGTTAATGAGTTCTGATTCAGACAGGAAAAAGTAGGCGGGGGGGGGGCGCAAAACACAAATGACAAGGTATCTTGCATCACCATGGCTGTATGCTGTGGGAGATGGGAGAGAGGGGAGACGGGCGGGAGGGGGGGGGAGGTTGGAGAAGTTTAAACAAAGACAAAACTGCAGGGAGGAAGAGGAACGGAGCGAGGGAGGAGGAGGAGGAGGTGAGAGAAGCGAGGGCAAAGCAAAGAGACAAGGTGACGAGCGAGGGGAAGAGAGGAGGCACGAGCGTGATGTTTGAAGACGGGCAGCGTCCCCCGGTGACTCCTGCTCCCGCACCCCCCCCCCCCACCCCACCTCCGTCTCCGTCTCCGCCCGACAGATTAAACGAGGGTGGAACAGAGCGATGGATTGGGGGGGAGCGGGGGCGGAGGGCGAGGGCGGGAGGAGGTGGTAAGTAGGCCTGGCACCCTGCTGTGACCCCATCCATCAACCCGCGGCAGAGACACACACACACTCAGACGCACGCACACGAGGAGGTATGCCCCCCCCCCCACACACCGTTAATGAGCTATTTACACAGAGGGTTGTTTGTGCACATCCACACACACACACACACACTCACACAAACTCCCAGACGCACACAGGGGAGCACGCACAGCAAGGTGTACTCCAAACCAGGGGAGGAAATCAAAAAAATCAAAAGCGAAAAATAAACCTCCATCCAGACTTCAAGATCTTGTGTGAAATCTGTATGTGGGCTGCAAATATAATCAAATGATATGCAACTAGGCTGCAAGTATCTGCTTTGAACGTACAAACAAATGCCTCCACCCTCACACACACACACCCACACACACTTTTCCTCTCACCAGGACATTTGTTTTGCGTACACACACCAAACTTTTTCCGGATGTGTGTGACAGACATACAGTAAAATAGAGTGAAATCATCCTCCGTCCTCCACCTGTTCTGAGCTCCATTTGTGTAATTGGGGAGCAGCTGGCTGATGAGTGTACTGTACACACACACACACACACACACACACACACACACACACACACACACACACACACACACACACACACACACACACACACACACTGTCCCCAATCCTCAGTGCTGACTCTGAAATAATAGCCTAAGAGCTGTTAAGTGCAACAGTATGCTAATCTCTATCTGCATTTACTGTATGTCTCCATCTCTTCGTTCCATTCATTTAAAAACTAATTTGCTAGATGAGTCTTCATCCTGTACTGTGCTCACTGTTGGAACACTATCAGTGATTACAATAGAATTAATATCGTCCCACAGAGTAATATGATTATCTACGAATGCAATACAGTGTATCTATGCCTGCCTTTTATTCTCTCTATGTGAGATTAAGTCAAACACACACACACACACACACACAAACACACAGGAGTTGGGTTAGAAAGTTAACAATTTAATGGATTAACTTCCTTTATGATTATATTCAGACATTTTTATTTGTATTTCTCAATACCCATCTGCAAATAAAATTATAATTTGGTGCCTGTTTATATGTAAAATAACAACGACAGATGCATAGAGACAATAACACACATCAACACACATACATACACACACACACACACTGCGGAGGTTGGGTTGTCAAAGTTGACTATTTAATGAATTTAAATTAACTCTCATTAGGTTCAAAGTGATAAATAGTTTGTTTTTGTATACTTTAACGCCCACCTGGAGATAAACAGGTATCATTTATGCATCTATATATGCAAAGTAGTTAGGGCGTGCATTGTTTTAGAGTTAACCGTTTAATGTATTGATCTTAACTCTCATTAAGGTTATATTAAAACAATTACAAAGCTATGCATGTTTATTGTACATATGTAAAACAAATGTGGAATGCATGCAGACAAACCCATTAACACACACATATGGGTGCATGCATTAACATTGACATACAAGACACGTTGTATGAACATCTATCTGAGCACACTCACTCACACACACACACACACACACACACACACACACACACACACACACACACACACACACACACACACACACACACACACACACACACACACACACACACACACACACACACACACTTGGTGCTGTTCAACAATGACATTTAAATGATCTTGATGAAGTGGAAATGAGCTTAGGTCTGGTGCACCTTCAATGATGCACGGCCAGTTAATAACAAACTTTACGGAGTATTACAGCAGCGTTTTATGAGTAGGTCAGTTGGGCGAACAAAGGAGGTTCAACCACATTAAACAGCAACAAATCCCCCCCCACCCCGAGCGCCGGGCTGCGGCTGTGTTGTCACACTCATTAAAACATTGTTATCTTGTAATCATGTTGTTCCACGCACAGCAAACTTCCACACCCTTTGTTGACAACCATAAAGCATTGAACAAATGTCGTAAAAAAACTCATTCATCACCAACAATGTCAGAGCTTCTGAAAAAACAACATATGTGTCAGCCTACACAAACTGTAACACAAAGAGGCCGGGAGGAAAGGAAACAGGGATTTTTGAAGAGAAAACTTCGAGACAGATATTTACTCGGAGAAAAAAGACTGAGGCACCGAGAGAGAAAGAATGCTCCACATAACTTTCCAACACATAGAGGCTGACTTTGACAAATGGCCGTTCTAAAACCAGGACAGAGGTTTGAGCCAAAACACAGACGGACAAACCCGCTGTGTTTGTGTGTGTCACAGAGAGAGAGGAAAGATTTCACCCCGGATAAAAACTGAAGCGTCCAGTCAGCAAGATGACAAACCAATCTACTGGTGCTGCTTTGAAAAGCTGACAAGACCACACAGACACACACACAAACACAACCACACACATAGACACACACACACACACACACACACACACACGCATTGAAAACACATACTATTCTAAAGCTGCGGTTTTATGTCGATGTATTGCACACGCCGTCAGCACAGGAAAGGTCAGACACAGCACACGGGCGGGTGCTTGTGTAGCGCATACAGGAAGTAGGTGTCAAAATAATATCATTGCACTGAATTCTCAATTGGACTATGCTGGTCTGTGGGAACCTATTTTATGTTTTCCATTATTTTCTCCTGACTGGGAATTTAACTCTTTTTTCGTTGCTTTAATAATTCCGTCTTGTAAAGCACTTTGTAACTGAGTTTAATAAAAGTGCTAATGATAAAGTTTATTGTTATTATTGAATATTTATATATAATGTATATAACAACAACATCGCCAAACTTGGTGGACGAGTAGGACATGGGCCAAAGAAGAATCCATTATGTTTAAGTGCCGATCGGATTTGTTTCACTTTCTCTACCATTGGGTCACACAGCGTTTTTCAGCATTTTCATTCATTTCCCGGAGAAAAAAAATCAGCCGAGCTATGCACTAAGGGCAAGATACTTATTGTAGGATTTACCAGTAGAATAAAATATCAGTTGTGCGTACATAAAATATTTCCAATGCCAAATGTCAAAAAAAGAAAATAGTTGAATCACAGAAGGTGGCGGTAGACAAAGTATTAAAGTTATCCTTTGGGTTTAAAACTCAATGCTGTGAACCTTGTGTACATGTATGCTGATGTTTTTTTGTTTTTTGATGCTAGGCAAAGAGCAAGACGTGGGTGAAAATAATACAAACCCTGAAAAGCTTTGAAAGCACTGTGCTTCATAAGAGTTAAAAGCCTTAATGGACACTCACAATCTCAAGGTGACTAATAGACAGACAAGGAGCGGCAGAGCGAAACCGAGAGAGAGAGAGAGAGAGAGAGAGAGAGAGAGAGAGAGAGAGAGAGAGAGAGAGAGAGAGAGAGAGAGAGAGAGAGAGAGAGAGAGAGAGAGAGAGAGAGAGAGAGAGAGAGAGAGAGAGAGAGAGAGAGAGAGAGAGAGAGAGAGAGAGAGAGAGAGAGAGAGAGAGAGAGAGAGAGAGAGAGAGAGTCAACAACAAGACAAACATAAATAAAGAGAGAGAGAGAGGGCTGCTCACAGAGAGAGTGATGGAGAGACAGAGACGATTAACAGGAGACACTAAATAATGTAAACGACTCGAGCATCCGACTGGCAAAGTGCATCTCAATCCCATAATTGTCACGTCAGCCGCCCTTGTTGTCACAGCGACGCACGGTGACGTGTGTTGAACTTTTCCACGACCACGGTGGCGTTGTGCTCTCTGTTGGGTCTGTCGCTATTTCCGCATGAATCACTGAGAATAAATCTGAGTAGAGAAAGAGAGATGACAGTAAACCATTCAAATACATGATCTGTGTTCACCTCTGGGCAACAGAGGGAGTTTATGATTGAAGTCTATTACATGTCTCCGATAACATTGCATCGACAACACATACTATTCCAAAGGTGCAGTTTTATGTCGATGTATTGCACACGGCGTCAGCACAGGAAAGGTCAGACACAGCACACGGGCGGGTGCTTGTGTAGCGCATACAGGAAGTAGGTGTCAAAATAATATCATTGCTTTGAATTCTCAATTGGACTCTGCTGGTCTGTGGGAACATATTTTATGTTTTCCATTATTTTCTCCTGACTGGGAGAACATGTGAGGTTTCCCTTTAAGGTGACAGCTTTGTTTTGTTTATCAGATATTGCTTGCCTATCTATTTAATTTTGGTAATTATTCTAAATTAATTAAATTATTATTTTACTTAGCTTCTGTTAATTAATGATTACTTGACATTGAACCCTTTTTTTGTTGCTTTAATAATTCCGTCTTGTAAAGCACTTTGTAACTGAGTTTAATAAAAGTGCTAATGATAAAGTTTATTGTTATTATTGAATATTTATATATAATGTATATAACAACAACAACGACAATAATAAGGAAATTTCAATAACCTTTTTTGCAACTGAAGTGTGGCATGTTTTATCATAAAATCATTTAGTTTAAAAATTTGGAGACTATTACCATGTTCGTAAGAAACTAAATACTAAGTTATGTTATTGTCACAAGATAAAGGAGTATAATGGATTAATGGTAAATGGTAAATGGTAAACTTTGATGTTTTGCCCAAAACAAATTCTAGGTCACTGAGTCGATCACTTATTACATTTAAATCCACCCTACAACAAAAAAGGTGAGAGAGAGAGAAAATTCCAAAAATGGTTGCTGATTTCAACACATCAAAAAAATGAATGAAGTGACCAATCTCGTGCAATATTACGTGTCACCATGTTGTTGTTCCTGCCACGTTCACCTTATGTTTTGTTGAACGGTAACAGCAGTGTGACTAAGAGGCGAGAAGGAGTAGAAACTACAGATAGGTTTTTTTATGTCCTGGACACACAGGAAGTCTCAGCAAGTGCGACCCAAATGTCTGAATGCCTCGAGGGACATTGTAACAGTCCTTTCCCCAGCTGGAAGAGAGTGTGCACAGGGAAGTGTACTTGTACTCTCAGCAAACTCGACAACAGGAAATCAGCTAATAGCTACATTTATAAATACTCAAATAATGTGTTATAATATCCAACGTAATGCGTTTAAAATAATATAATATAAACAGCACTTTTAAAATCCTCGAACTCTCCACAATCAACACTAGAGAACGTCTCTCAGAGGTGGAAATATCACCGGAAGATTTTACAGAGTGTGTGCATGGGTGTGAAGGAGGTGATTGAAGAAAGTGAGTCTGTTTGAGTGTGTGTGTGTCTGTGAATTAGACAGAGAAAAGCAGAGAGGGAGACAGAAAGAGAGCAGGTTAGAGAGATCAAAAAAAAATGTGTGGGATCAAAGAGCGAAGCAAATGATGCAGAAAAATGGAAAAGTGAGGCAAAGGCATAGGTTGAGTGGGATTCCGTGATATAAAACATAGTTACTGGGACAAAAGGAGAGAACAAATAACAAAGGGAGAGGTCAAAACAAGAAAGAGATGTAGGTCAGACCAAACAAATACAGTATTTTGAAATTAATTGCGTTGACAGCAAAGGGTGAAGAGATTGGTAGAGAGTCATAAGAGAGGGAGACTGAGGGAGGAGGAGGAGTAAAGAGAAAGAGACAGAGATGTAGGTCTTTCCAGGGGCAGCCAGCATGCAGTCGAAGCCCCAAGGTAGATGGAGGGCCGAGACCTTTATGAAAGGGCCTGTTGTCACGCTCAGGACACACATACACACACACACACACACACACACACACACACACCAACACACACAACCTGAACCTTCTAGACATTAAGTGAAGGTGCTGTAAGGTCTCAAAGGCCCTGGGCTCGGGAGTTCATGTAATCCGCCTTGAACCATGTGCATCTGTTTGCATGCGTGGGGATCATCCTCCATTTCAACTGTTGTATCAATAATTCAAACGTTGTCATCGCACCACAGTGCAAACTGTACTCGAGTCAAGTCACACAGTAAGCACTGCTTTACCTGGATTTGGAGTTTTAATTGGAAGAAGAAGACGTTCGAGTTTCCAGTTGGAATCTGCAGCCGCGGATTTGAGACAATTTGCTTTTTGGCAAATTAAATTCAAGCGGAAGAAGTGAGCTTGAGAAAAACATTTCGGTGATTCATCCTCTTCGCAGCAGACACTGAAATATATCAACTATTTCTCCACTTTCTTGCCTTAACCACGTCCATGGGATGGTTTTCTCGAGAGTTGAGAGGTGGAGGAACCCCGGCGGTTTGGTGTGGAGTCGCCCTCTCCAAAACAACGTCTTCCTCTCATTAACAATGAAACACGTCTGACACCTGACACAACCGAGGGCTGAGAAATGCTGTTAGCGCTCCTATAGACATTGACGCTAAGAGGTCAAAATGGACTAAGCTAACGATGAAAAGCAAATTGCTTGATGATGTCACTGAGGCTGTACCTCAAATGGGTTTTCTGTGTTGTGAACTGACACCGAGCATCAGCACTACTGACGATGAATTATGCAGCGTTGCTAAATGATAAAAAAAGGCAAATAATGGAATTAACTTAGCTTCAAGTATACACTTTTACCATTTGGACATGATATTATAACCTGTTTTTTCAATTGGATATATTGAATGCTGGGATTTTTCACAAACTGTGAAATGTTTGGGTGATGGTAATTGACCCCCTGTCACGTAATTGACATGAGGCCACTTCACGCCAATTACTATTGATCCTCTTGACTTTAGCCGCCGTATTAACGGTGCTTTATCTCCCACACAGTTTTTCCTATAACTCCTAAAATAATGGAGACTTGGCACTTCAATGCAATATCCAGAAATATTTGATTTGAAATTGATTATGCTGAAGCTTGGGGGCCTTACCAACGTAAAGTTAATAAACAAATTCTTGCGGTCAGGACTTTTCATTATCGAGAGCTGTTCATTGTGTCAGTGCCCAGGAGTGGTGGAGAGAACTCAGACAAAAACAGATTGTGTTTAAACATTTCCAGTGATGGCAGTAGAAGGTGAGATACAGCCGAGAGGGATATTAGCTGCTGAAGAGGTGAGCTGCTGCTGCTGTGGCGCTGCGCCAACACTGAGTTCGCCAAAGGAGCTGCATATTCACATAAATAGTCAATAACCAACGCTTTGCTTTTGTGAGACGTCACTTCGCTCGTGTGCAGCCACACGGCACCGAGGGACTGGGCTGTGTTTGACTGCTATTCAGAGAGGTCTAAAAGCTAGTGGAGGTGACACCACTGGTCCTTGTACCTCTAAATATTACATCAGCCCAGCCCCTAGGGGCAAACATCTCAGGGAGTCCTTTAGCAGTGCTATTTGTGTCTCTCTGTCTCATCCATCCCCTATCTGCTATTTCCACCACTCGCACAAATGTCTCTCTCTCTCACCTCGCTTTATCCCCAACAATCTCAGTCTTCCCATTTTCCGAGCGCTGAACAGGGCTCCAGTAAACGTGTGTGTGTTCACTTAGTTCAGGCTTCTAGCAGTTTATCATCTGTAGAGAAGTCAGAT
Source organism: Limanda limanda (assembly GCF_963576545.1). NCBI lineage: Eukaryota > Metazoa > Chordata > Actinopteri > Pleuronectiformes > Pleuronectidae > Limanda > Limanda limanda. The sequence continues at coordinate 16,103,195 of NC_083640.1, read as the reverse complement.
CACTTAGTGGAAAAGGTTTTTGACTAAATGCAAACTCCTAGGGGTAAAAAAGGGGTTTGGTTCGCTCCTCTTTGAATTACCTGCTAACAGTCTCTGACTGTGTCGCCGATATATCAAGTTGTTTTTGTGAGCACATCAAGGCATTAGCTACATTCTATAGGCTTTCAAGCAACATCAGAGAACTTTCAGGAATGTTTCCGTCCTCAAAAATGTATTCTTAGGATCTTTTTCTGCAACTATTCACTGCACTCTTCTCCTAAACTTTCTGAATATATCTACGATATCAACCCTTTAATAATTTATCAATAAATAAAGTAAGCAGTATCTTTTTTTCCCTGTTGGGGAGAGGGCAAACCGTTCCACTTTACTGTGTCTCTACTGAAACCACAGCTGATTTAGTTTCCTCTGTGCCTGACCTATTACGAGCAGTGGTCCCAGTCAGTTTATTGTCTGACCACTGCAGATAATGATACCTGCAAGCGAGCCCACGCACTGACTTACAGCGCGACCACATTCAATTATTGTGCTTTCTCTGTGACCACAGCAACTTACTTAGGATTGTTGTCGTACCACACTTTTCATTATCCTACCAATCAAGTCCACAGTGTCAAAGTGAGCATGTGGGTAAAAAGACGTGATATATAAATGAGGGTTTTTCCAGAGACATCTCATTAGCAGATGTGCCATTTTATATATCACTGTAATTAACAACCGCTGCGCACTTTTTGTTGTTGCGTAAGGAAAAAAACTAATGAGCCAAACAAACCAACCATGAGGAATAATGGGATTTAAAAATCTGTTTCCGAGATTGATTTTAGCATACAATGTAATTACAAATCCTGATAACATAGATAGATATCAGTAATGAAGACTCACAATGGCACTAAGTCAACAACACCATTGTAGAACCTCCATTATATCCACAGTCCAACTAATAGCAGCTGCTGTGCGATCACACAGAAAAAACATTTACCACAACATAGCACCCATCAAAGAGCAAATGCAGAAGGCGGTATTAACAGAAGTGGGAAAAGTGTGTTCTTTCATCAGGTTTCAAAAAAACTGCTCTGGCTTAGGCAAAGAGAGGTTTTGTTTATTTGAAAGGGGGAAAAAAATTGTGTTTTTGTCAAACAAACACACACTGACTTCAAACACAGTTCTGGCCCGCTCCACGTGGCAGCAGGCCCAACTCCACGAGAGCTGCAGCCAGTGTAAAGTTCAGAAATACCCCGTTCATCGACAACTCGGCTCAGTGCGAGCTGTGAACAGGACCTCAGTGTTCAGCCGCCCGACCCGGAGTCTGCAGCCGGCTGTCGTCCCTCCAGCTCAGCTCGAATGGACGGTAACGACATCTACTGTATGACCACACCGGATAATGAGCACATTCATACAACTGCTGTGATAGCTGAAACCACGGTTCTCTAATTGGGCTTTCAATGGGTCGCACTGCAACACAAGTCAGCATACAAAGAACCCTGGGTGAAAAAAAACTGGGTGTTTTTTATAAAGAAAGGTCAGAGTAAAAAATTTCCCAAATTGGAAGTAAAATGTCTCCACGTAAGAGAAGCCTGATGTTATCATTTGAGACCACACTGTATCTGACCACACAGAATAATGGCACCTCATGCCCCGCCAGAGAATAATAAAGGCACGGGTGTGCAAACGGTCATAATTGGCCTCAAAGCAATCAACCCCAATTACCTAGCACTGTAATTGGCATCTGAGCAATCAACAAGGCAGCTACCATTACGTTTGAGCAGGCACCAGCATGCCCATGACACTGCTTATCTACGCAGTTTATCTGCTGGGTAAGTCGCAGCTGGAACTGGGATGAATGCATAAGAGCAGCTGTTATTAATAATGTAATGCACCCGGTGCACTGCTTGGTATTGTATTAAGTATCCTCTGTGGTGATTAAGAATGTACTTTGGTTCATTAATACGTTGTTAAATAAAAATAATTGACAAATTAAAGATGTCAGTAAATATTTCAGTGTAAATGTGATTGAAAATCTTAGAGCTACAAAGGCAAAATCTCACAAATGCAATAACTGCATGTAAACTGATATTAAACTCTACCTCAATCCCTTCAATGGTTCAGTTCAAATGTGCTTTATTTGCATTTCTCACACAGACACCACTGTCTGCTAACTAATCACAAAATGTCCACTGGGACACGTCTGTCCCTGGAGTAACACCAGGGCAGCCTTGCTCTCCGTCAACCTCCCTACACAACTGAAACACTTTATCTTCAACATGTGCACAGTTTAACACAATCCAAAACAGAGCATATCAAATATATGACCTTGGTGACGCTTGTGTCAGAGAGACGTATTAAATCACCACCTGTCATAAAGTAAACCTTCTGATTTTAGCTGACAGGCATGGATGGAAGGCTAAATGCTCAAATATAGAAAAACAACATTTGTGTATAAATTGACAGTGAACTGAGTGAACCCCTGTTTTGCCTGAATGGTTTCTTTTATTTGAATCATTTTATATTTAATTGGATAATGTATTCATGTGTAGTATCTATATACACATTATATCTTCACTCTACCCATATTTTCAGCTTTCCCATTCTGTTCTGTCCTTGTGACTTTCACACTGACACACACATCATGTCACTCAGGAGCGACGCTGCATTAAACCTGACAGAGTCTATAAAGCACATTTTCTGCTCCGAGTCTCATTTGAAGACTGATGTTTATGAGGTGGTAAACAGAAAACTGTGTTTGCTCACAGAAGAGATTAAGTCTCACTACAAACCTTCCTTCCAGGGGTTTTCCTGCATCGAGAAATGTGAGGCCGGCCGCCTCAGTTCAATTTCGTGCCACCTCCGCCTCCCAACAAAATTCTAGTATTAGTTTTCATGGAAAACATTACAATGGAAACAGGATATAGTGATCAATTGTTTATATGGATAGAAGCTTGTGCATAATTACACAACAAATGCATGTAGCTATGAAGAAAGATCTTACTCAGAAAAGAGGAAAAATATTGATCATGATGCTGTGATCCGTGTTGATATTTGGTGGTCATTAGATATTGAAGTTCAGGGACTATCGTACCGAAGCTATATAATTTAGTTATAGTAATCAACTGCTAATTACGATAATCACTGTTAGTCGTTTCCCTTGTATTAGAAAAACTGTAATATGTTGTTAATTAAGGTTTTTGGTTAGTTAGTTATTGTACTTAATACAATTTTAGCGATAATACTTTTCGTCATTTCATCAATCCCCTGATTAGTTTCTTAGGACTTGTCATAATAACTACAGCCACTAGAGGGCAGGGTCACTTGAACGTAAATATTACGTTAACACCTTACTATGAGATTGTAATAAACAGCTTAGGTCGTTTTTGATTGTTGGACAGTCTCAGTTCAATCCTATATGAATCACTGCTCTCTTCTTTCACCCTCATATCACTTTTTGTTTTGGGCTCCACCCTCTGACCTCTCTTCCTGCCAGCTGACCCTTCAGTCTTCAGGGAGCGTCAACAACCTCAGACTCCCAAATCCCTGTGAAAGTTCAAAAATAGAACACCCAGATAGATGTACCTCAGCAGTGGGTTAAAAACACCCAGACCAATCAGGCAATCCCAATTCCATTCCAAATTAAATTTTCAGGTAATCAAGAGATGATATATAATTAACTTCTTTCTTCCTCAAAAGTAAAAAAAACCTCAACTTTCAGACTCTCAAAACAACTCTCAGCTTCTCTGCCTACATTTTTCATTGCGCATTCAGTCTTCAAAGTGGAATTCTAGATCTTCTGCGCTAAGCTTCTCCTCTCTTCTCTAATTGTACAGTGGTTTGGAATATCTTTGATGTTTGTCTCAGGGAGAATTTGCAGAAGCCTCAAACCACCAGACAACAGAAAAGACAGAGGCAGTAATTTACTGAGAATTATTTCTTCACTGTCAAGAGAGACGGAGAGAGGAGAAGAGGAAATCGAAAAAATTGCAGGGCATTTAGCAGTTTTCCGTAAATTATCTTAATTATAAAACTTAGGGACTTTTTTTAAATCATTATTCAAAAGTAATTTGCTTACGTGCTCAAAATCAGCACACCGATAATTTCTCAATGTTTTTATGCTGTGACTTGCCAACAGTGAATTTCCACATCATTGGTGAAGATGATATATTGTTGACAAAATAATGATTCACATTTATTTGTATCACTTTTATCGCATTTTACTGGAATATAATTTCTAAATTGTTGGGTGTAAATTCTCTTTGAAATCTGACAGATTTCAAAATTAATAAGATTTACCTCCATTTGTCTGTATCTGTTATTTAGCAGGATTAAACAAAATAACAGGATGGATTACCACGTAACTTGGTGGAAAGATGCAGTATGTGTCAGGAAAGCACATTAAGGAATTTATACCCCCTTTCTTAAAATTTTTTTTGATAGGGTGTTTCTCAGAGAGAATTTCAAAGATCTTGATGAAAAAAAATATGGCATATAAATAGGATTGATATTTACCAGTTAATACAATTTATTAAAATAAAATATGGTTAAAATGTAAAAAATACAGAGGTATGCACCCAGCCCTTCTGGTTTCATAACAAAAATGGTGTAAGACATATATAAGTAATTATTCAATTGCCATTAAACTCAAATAATTCAAAATGCAGTTGCCTTTAACTGCCTATGACCCTGCATGGTGTTCTATTGTGCAAACATCCATCAACTAAAAACCGAGTCAGCCCAGAGAACTCCCAGCGACCACTGATTAAACAGTATGACTGAAAAGTCGAGACAGCCCTTGTGTCTGTGTCAGTGTAGATCTTACGGCTGATGTAAATCTCAGCAAGAGATGAAGCGAGAATTACTCTATTGTTGGATTTGTGTTAAAAAGAGCATTTGATCTGCTGTAAAACTGGGATAAGAACAGATCTGTTGCATTTGCAGGTGCCACGGCAGGATTCTCTTCCTTTTTTTAAAAACAAACTCCACACAGCGCTCTTCTCTTTGCTTCGCTTGTCCTCTTGTTCTATTATTCACTCTCTTGTCCGCTTCTGCTGTACACCCTCTCCTCCCGTATCCCTCAGTCTGCAGCTGTATTCCCAGGAGCCTGTTCACATACAGTACGTCTCATTTAGTTTGTGTTTCTCCTTCCTCTCCTGTTGTTGCACAAGTGCCTCAGTCATGCGGCGACGAACTCTGAAACTGTGGAATCAACAGCAGCAAAGCGCAGATACTTTAGTTTCACATTTTTTTCTGTTGTTACTGGCTCACAGTTACATGGATGAAAACCCTGGATGTAATTCTACCAGCACTTCCCGAAACCACCACCCTGAAGCAATAAAACTGTAGTTATCTGGAGCGGGCATCTATTAAAACTGTGTAAGGACATACACTGGGAACAGACTTATTCGGGTTGTCTCTGTTTGCTTATTAAAAACGATACACTAGCAAACTGCGGCTTTAACTCCTTTTCTTCATGAAATTTATTTGATAACACTTTCTATTCGGTATCTGTGCAACAACGACACAGTCCCAAAGGAGTATGACAAACCAACCCAAATTAACGTCGAGATACTGGCTTTTTTAATGGTTTCTGGAGGCTGTGGCTCGGCATGCTGGGTGGGTTGTCCACTAATTTGAAGGTTAGTGGTTTGGTTCCTGGCTATCCTAGTCAGCATTTTGACAGTCAGCTGTGTGAATGGGATGACTGAAAGGTGCATCATAAATGCAGTCCGATTACCATTTCATCTGTAATAAAACATTGGTCTCAACAAATATCTTCACCATCAGTCGATATTGGTAATAATCACGATAAATATCCCGTTTTTAAGTTTAAAGCTCCTGGATGATGGTTGTGGTTTTAAACTTCTTTATGGGCAGAAGTGCCTGTGTTATACCTCCTCACTGTGCTTGCACATGGCTAAAATATAAATTTATAGGTGTGAAACAATTAAATCAATATATATATTGGACTTTTGTTATATTGATAAACATGATATTGCGATATACTGTATAATGATATTGTTTTATTACCCAGCCCTACTTTCAACCTCATCCCATCGAGAGTTTGAAGGGTTTGAAAAAGAAAAATCAAAAATCACTTTAAAGTATAACTTGATAAAATATATAAAAGTTCAGATTAAAATTTGGTTAGACTGAAGTCCAATCTGTGGTCAAGTGATCAAATATTTAACAGCCTAAGTTAAACATTGAGTCACAGTCAGATGAGTCGGTTTTTAAAATGAAAAGGTTAGGCAAAAAATTCATTTGGAATGGCTGGGAACGGATAATGTGCAGATTTTTCACACCGGTCGACCGTGCACTTCATCAAAGACCCCACCGCTCCCAGGAGAGAGTGAACCGAGGCAAAACCTAATGCTGAGCTGCAGGAGAATTTCCACACTGTGTCCGACTGCGTGGCCCCGGTCATCGGAGAGGTCACAGCGAAACTCAATTCAATGTGACTGCAGCGACCGAGTTCTCCGGAAAATAACAAAGTTTGGAGGAGTTGTGATATGATTGTTCCATGACTTTATTTCCACTGTGACTTGTTTACACAAAAGGGAAGTGTACTGAACGGTCCCTGGCTCCTATTGTCTCAGAGGTTTCAGCAGCCGTGGCTGTTGATATGATGAACTGTGCTCTGCAGAATTCAAACCAGCAATTTAGGGGGCATGCACGTTACAAAGATTAGAGTCTATTACATTTTAATCAACAATGGGACCAATGAGATATTTTTAATATAGCCTAACCAAAAACTAAATTACACTTCTGAACGTGCACCCTCACCGAGGTCTTCTAAAATCGAACAAGGTCACTTAATTGGGTTCAAGAGGCGTCAAAATGCTCGTTAGACCTGAACCAGCCCTCTTGTGTGCGGAGTGAATCTGCAACACACAGCCGCACGTTCAAGGGACTCGAGTGAAGCTCCAACAAAAACAATCTTTAACAAAGACATTTAATTAGCTTCGCATTGGAGAAAAATGATACAAACACAAATTAAAACGGCGAGATAATAATGAAGGGCATAAACATCAAGACAAAGGCCTGTGTGTCGCTTACGTTTATGTTTGTGCAGAGAGAAAAAGCTCAAGGGAACGCTTGTTTAACCAAATGCTCTCTCCTCCCCTCCTTGGTAATTTTCTATCATTCATTTTTACAGCCTTTTTTTCATATCACAACTTTCTCTTGCATAATTCTCCTTGTGTTGATGTGTTAACCTGTTTCTATATCAATCCCTTCCTCTACAGTCTCTCTCTGTGTCTGCATGTATGTGTGATGAATTGTGTGTGTGTGTGTTTGTTTGTGTGTGTGTGTGTGTGTGATGAATTGATCTATCAATTTGGCCAGCTGCTTTGGAAGTCCTCATTCTACAAGGGTGAATGTGTGTAGGTGAGTTTGTGTAAGTGTGTGTGTGAGGTGAGGCCCTTATTAATAGGTTGTGGTGTTTTTTAACAGACTAAACGATAGGAGGGAGGTCACAAGAAACAAATGTCCTTTACGGTAAAGTTACCCAAAGTAACAGACATAAAATAAAATCTTCTGCATTTGTTGACCATTGTACCTGATTTGTTTTGAGATAACATAGAATGTGCTAAAATATAAGTCACTCTCCAAATAGGACTGTAAAACAAAATCATTTCACAGTAAATGAAAATAAATGTATTAACTGGGAGGTAACTGTTGGCCAGAAAAATTTAATTTGGATGACAGACATGATTCGGTAGACTAAAAGAAAAACTGACGAGATGAATCACAAAACACAGAGAAAATATTTAAATGTCTAAAATATTTAAAGTGATGTTGAGTCAGTGAAGCCGAAAGCTGTAAAGAAGTCAGAGCTCACCACGAGCAGCACAGATGACAGCTGATTATTTATTTCCCATGAGTCGGTGGTTGCACGTTTATTCACTGCTGTGCCTCTATTGTACGTGTGTGTGTGTTGCATTCACAACTTGATGATCTGCATTTCTCCTCGTTGGTGAATCATTTCCCTCCAGTAAGTGGAACGATCTCCAGAAAACAGCACAATTCAATTAAATTATAGACAAGACCCTTCACATCCATGAAAAGCAAACATTCCCCCTGCCAAGGCAACTAAACTCGACAGAAACACCATCAGATACAAGACACATTAACTCAGCTCCTCTGAGATAGAGGGGGGAAAAAATATTTCAGGCAATTACAGCGGGCAGAATTTGTAGTCTGGAGCCAGAATTATTGAATGCATCATTGCACACAGCTATATGGCATTTGCAATTTCACAAGAGGTTTTGAGAGAAAAGCCACAGGAGTTTAGAATGGGGGTAGGAGTCATTAACACTTGTGAAAATAATGGAGAAAATCTTTCATTTAATCAGGGGTTTTTTCCCTCCTGCTTTGGGGGTTATGTGTAGTACATTCTGTGACTTCAAATTAAGATTAACATTTAAAGAGACTCGCACAATCCGACTCTTGCATGGCTTGCATGCTTAATGACAGAGTTAGGGGTTAAGGCTCATTTATGTTGCCTTTACGTATGAAAAGAGTTACCTCCTTTTCAAACAAGGTAACCGTCCCACTTGCTTCCTTGCATCCTTTACATCGGCGTGGTTGTTAAGCAATTCATCCAGTAGAGGGCATTTAGCCTCTGACATTCAACGGTGGAAGGGGTCGACGTAATTTACGACTTCAGAAAGATGCAAAAGTTCAAAAAGTCTCAAAAAGTTCAGCTATTGTTTAAATGTTCTTCCTCGTGTCATATGATTGTCTCAACTAAAATATTGGCTACACTGCCCCCTCACAATTTCCAGTGGTACTGCTCCATTTTGTCCTTATCCGTAAGCTTTACATAAGACTTGCACAAATACGGACGCTATGAACACAGAGCACAAAGGGAAGGCTATGTCTGGTTCTGAATATGTTTTCAACTTTGAGCATAAATTGGCCTTTACGGACCTAAACATAGACATCAAGAACTGTTGAACACAGCAGTGACTGACTGCAATGAGCGAGTTCTCCCCAAAATTATATTGTTTGGTGGTAAAATAGTTGCTTCTCCCAAAAAACTCTATGACGATGGACTGTATTTCCATCGTGAATTGTTAACTATAGAGAACTAACCAAAAAACACACGTTTCGGCAGCTATGTGAAGTACAGACACACGACTGAACAACAACAAACAAAGCCTGTGCATTGAATTTGAGAATCTCGTCTGTGTTGTTAAGACAGGCAGCGTCTCTGGTCTGCCAGTGTCCACTGAGTGCTCGGGCCTCTGGCAGTGCGCTACGAGAAGTCTTTTAACCAGACATAAAAAAACCACACACTACTTTTGAAGATTATTTTTTGAGTGCATCGGGGCTGCATGTCCGCAGAGTCCGCCGCTTCTTGCCGCGAGGTATCTCATCCAGTTTTATAAACAATCGAGATGCAACAAGCCGACTTAACAGCAGCATCTCGAGCGTCCATGGGGCCTGACAGAAATGAAAACCCCTTCAAGGCATATGCTGATGAGGTCTGACTGCCACGATGCCACAGAGGTGGGACGAAAATCTGCTTTGTTTCACTAACGAAATAAAAGAATCAGCAGAAATGAATATCATTTGTTTCTGTTCAGTGGCCAATCGATTAGTGTATTTCCCGTAGAGAAACCTTTTTTTCTTGAAAGCCGATGGACAATGTGCTACTCCACAAAAAAATGATGATTGGTGATTTTCTGAATGCGGTTATTGGTGCAGGGGAGTCACACAGCCGTCACATCCGTGTGTGCACAGTGAGCAATAACACTGTGTAGATTTCAGAGGTTTACATTGAAACAGCGTAGGACTCACTCAGCAGTTCATAGAAAGCAGAAAGACGTTTCCCCTGCAGAGATGCCATCCATGAGCCAGACAGCTTATCTTTCTGAGAGTTGTGTGGGTGCTGGAGTCAAACCCAGCTCACAAGATGCAGGTTGCCCGCTGGACAGGTCATAAGTGTATTTCTCTTTCAGTGCATTTGGAGGTGAACAAGGTGGTACGTGGAGATGGAGGTGCGACGTCTTGTCATTCAGAGTCGTCAACGGTCTGTAGCGTCTGGATTCATCACGTGCACAAGCAGCTTCGAGAGAAACGCACAGTTTATATGAGCTTGGATGCAGACACACGTGCACAAACACACATGAGCATGTCAATTTCATTCCGGTTCACAAGTTTTAATGAGTTTAAATCATCCCTAACATCTGAAAAACAACCAATGTTTACTAATCGTAACCCTCACCTTAACCAAGAGGTGCATGATGAAGCCCTGCAGACAAGAAGGAAATGAAGACTAAAATAATCGTGCAAGTAATTCACACGTTTAGTGGTAAAGATTAAAACATTAAAAGTATTGTGTGATGTCTGTTAGTAATGACAGTCAACATGTACACTTCTCGAAATCCACTTTTGGACAAAAACACAGACGAGAGTAATCACAGCTATTGGTTTAGAGCCATGCCATTCTTTTTAAATCACACAATTAAGGCGAATGCTTTCTACCACCCTGTTTCTAGTCCCCTATTTGTCTCTTGTCTTACATTATCTTAGTGGGGTGATAACAGCTTTCATCGATTATGCCGCTGTTCGTTTGCAGGCGACATTAATGATGAACTACTGGGACAAGGCTTACAGGCCTATTATTGTTGCATTCTGTAAATCATTGCGCTGAAGAAAAAAAGACGACAATCTCCCCATTCTTCTCTTCTCTCTGTTAACAGCACATTTACCCCCCCCCCCCTCCATTCCAACTAAGTGCGTAAAATCTTAAATTGCTCAGCTCATAAAGAGACACGCACACACACTAAATTCAAGTATAAAACAACAAACACCCAGTGAGGTTTTAATGCTACACTGGGAAAGAGAAAATCTCCAAATAAGCTATTAAACCTTTTTTCAAACCACAAAAATGTCAATGATTGTTACTTTTCACCCACATTTGTACTTCTGTTACGTGAAAGTCAATTTATTGTTTAGCGCCGGCTTCAAACTGACACAGTGATTTCATTTCATATGGAATGGAAATTCAAATTTAGTGCATCTTACATGATTAATCCACGCTTTAGACATTTTTGCTAGTATGTCATAGTGGTTGGTGTGTGTGTGTGTGTGTGTGTGTGTGTGTGTGTGTGTGTGTGTGTGTGTGTGTGTGTGTGTGTGTGTGGTGTGTGTGTTAACATAGACATACAGATAGTTTATGGTGGAGCAGTAATAGTGGGAATGACTGGCTTTCAGGGGGCTACATGCCACAGGGTTTCATGGATGTATGCCTGTGTGTGTCTCTGTGTGTGTGTGTGTGTGTTATTTTGGCATCACTCGGAGTAGTAGAAGGTTTCCTGAGGTCATAATGCATTTCTTGGTCTCTAAATGCACGACCATTACCCTGTCACTTCTGATATGTGTCCATGGCTGCGATTTTGTTGCATGTGTGTGAAAGCCTGTGTGTATTCTCCCTCTTCAGTGTGATACATACATATGAAATTCCCACTACACATTTATAGCCGTCTATGCATTCCCAGCATAGTTTCGCTCTTTTGCATTGACTATCATTTCGTCCCGTAATGGAATCTGTTGCGATAAATGTACGTGTGGTATTGAAGGCACGCAGTCATTGTCAATAAAACAGATAAAGTAAGGAGGAAGTGCGGAATTAAGTTATATCTGTGCGGAAGCCTTTAAGATACTTGGAGGGACGTGGGGGGAAATATACACATATATTAAGTTGAACATATCATTTTGTGTTCCGGAGACGTCGCATAGCTCCAAACCTCCATTCATTCCTCATAGGTAGCAACAAATGTGTCCCCCGAGCAGATAAATATTGCATGGCTCCGGCATTGGAAGTACTTTAGAAAATGACATGAATGCACCAGCAGAAATGATATAGAAATGATCCACATACTGGCAGGTTAGTGTCTAAGGAATATAATATTACCACTTGCTATCAAACATGTGCAGCAGGATAATGGAGCATGGTTTTATCTACGAGTAGCATGGGTTTGTCAGAGGCTTTTTATTTTCCCCCTCCCAGTTCTCGATTACCGATGTTATGTTGTGGTCCATTTGTACAGTGTTGAGATCAGTGTGTTGAGGCCTTGAAGCGTCAGCTCACTCTACAGTGTTGTGGAGTTGATTAACTTGTCTTAGTTTCTTACCTCCGTCACTGAGGTTATGTTTTCATGGGTGTTTGTTTTTTAGCAGATTTACGCAAAAAACTAAACGACCGATTTCCTCGAAAGTTTGAGGAGAGGTGGAGCATGACCCATGAAGAACCCCTTAAGTTTTGGTCTGGATCCAGGACATTTTCTTTTCCCCACTTTATTTAACATTGAGATATTTTTCAAAATTTGTGTTAATCTCTCTAAGAAAAATCTTGATGGATTAATATAAGGGACTGATATTTATGAGAGTATCAGACCTGGTGAATTTAAGTGTGGTTTCATGAGGTAATAACAATGTTTATGATTTTTTCATCACCAGATTCGTCGGCTATTGCCTCTTTCTTGCTCCACCACTTTTCATAAGAAATATATCAGCCTTTAAAATGCCACTATGAATGGATGGACCTATTTTTCCAAAAACATCTCTCCTGTGCTGTGGTCTGTGGTGTTTCTCAGCTCTGGTTCCCTAAACCAGTGACCAGCTCATTGACATAAATCTGAGGCCCCTTAAATCCCATTGAATAGTTTGGCAGAAGCACTAAAATCTCACAAACAACAGAGAATAGTTGGACTTTTGTTATTGAGATTTATTAATCCTGATCGATTAATAATTCTTATGTGTTTAAATATATAGTGGGGTCCGAAAGTCTGGGCCAACTTTCCCATTAAGTGGTCCTGCACTGTCTGTAACAATGGGGGAAATCAACTAAAATGAAAAAAACATAAACAAGAAAGACAATACTATATTTAGGTTTACCTTGCATATAGGAGATGTGGATCTTTTCACAGTGTTATGTGGTTAATGAAAAATACAGTTGGTCTCTGACGAAAAAAGCTTTTAATTTAGCGCCACCGTCCACCCGAGCATCCGCTCAGACATCTGGTGCACACATACTTGAAGCTCAGCCATATTGTATTCAGGGTGCTGTTATCTGTGCCAACATCACTACAATATAAACCTCCGCTCTACATTTGAGTCTATGATACGTAAAAAAAGAAAAGGAAAAAAGAAAGTAGAATCTAATGACAAAAAAGACAGATATCTGGCTACAGCACAGTCTTGCTTGTAAACTGCGAAGCTGGTGACACAGCAGTGGAGTGCCGTGTGTGTGTGTGAGATAGTTCTACTACAAAAAAAATTGTATTGTCTGTGTGCATGTGCAGAGGCAAAAACTTGAAATGACAAGTTAAGTGGAGGGTAACTAATAGGGTTAAGTGTGTAGGAAGAGGCAAAGAGATGGAGGGGAGGAAGGCGATGGGAGGATTTTTGCTGACACAGAACAAGTAGTTAGTGTCATCTCGCCTAGAGGGGGGGGGGGAGCAAACAGAGTAAGAGAGAGAGAGACTTATCAAGAGACGGAATGAGACCATGACGACAAAAAAGATGAGGGACAACAAGAAGAGGACGGGAGAGGAACAGAGATTTCACCACAAATTAGTCAACTACACCATCGTCCCGTATAATACACTCAATCTTTTCCAGAAGCTGCTCCGCAAAAAAGACGAAAATCATTTCCTCCTCTTCCTCACTAATTTATTTTGGCTTGAGAAGAAGGTCTTTCTGCCCTGCATGGTCTTTTGGTTTCCCTCTCTAATGACATCAAGAAAACAAACAGGAGCAGAAGTCTCTTTTTTCCCCGCTTAATTGGTTAAGTGTGCGCAGGTCCTGAAAAGGCCAATTGTACGTGTGCGCCCAGGAGCGTACGGACCCCCCACTCTGCTCCGCTCCACCCTGCCCCTCGCTCACTCCACTTTTTCTGATTTCCTTTAGACTGCGAAGCAATAATATTTGGAGTGCAGGCTCTGCGAGAAGTAAGCAGCCGAGGAAACCAAGGGGAAAATAGCCTAAAGACAAACTCATTTACTGGCATACGCCTCCGCGCTCTGTGTCCATCACTGCAAGCATGCCATCACCAAAACTGAAGAAAACAGCACAAAATAAGGATATCATTAAATCCGTGGAAGCAAATACGTGATGCAGAGAAAGTCTATATCTTAATAAATCATTCAGAACAGAAGCAGTTTAAAATGTAAACAGGGGCCGACGTGGAAGCAGAGCCCAAATTATACCGTTCATACAAATTATATAGAGACCACGGTGGAGCTGCGTGGTGCTAAAACTGCTCTGAGAAAGAAACAACTTCTCTATTATCCTATTTAGATACACTCCCCTTCCCTCGCTCCCTCCTTCCCTCTTCCCATTTCTTTTCTCCTCCATTTTCTCCTGCTGAAATCCCCTATAAGTGCTCAGGAGGAGCGCAAATGTTCAAAACCACTTTCAAAATCCCCATGTGTGTGCTTGTCCCCGTTTTAAAGTGTCTCTGTGTATGAGAGTGGCAGAGAGAGAGAGAGAGAGAGAGAGAGAGAGAGAGAGAGAGAGAGAGAGAGAGAGAGAGAGAGAGAGAGAGAGAGAGAGAGAGAGAGAGAGAGAGAGAGAGAGAGAGAGAGAGAGAGAGAGAGAGAGAGAGAGAGAGAGAGAGAGAGAGAGAGAGAGAGAGAGAGAGAGAGAGAGAGAGAGAGAGAGAGAGAGAGAGAGAGAGAAAAGTGTCTCTGTGTATGAGAGTGGCAGAGAGAGAGAGAGAGAGAGAGAGAGAGAGAGAGAGAGAGAGAGAGAGAGAGAGAGAGAGAGAGAGAGAGAGAGAGAGAGAGAGAGAGAGAGAGAGAGAGAGAGAGAGAGAGAGAGAGAGAGAGAGAGAGAGAGAGAGAGGGAAGGAGTGAAGACAAGAGAGAGCGAGAGAGAAACCAATATATGTGAGAAAGTGTCAAAGGTTTTCCGATCCTCTGTTGTTCAACGCGATGACCTGAAGTCCTGTGGACCAGAGGCGGGGGGGCGGCATTTTAAGTCAACAATATTTAGTGGCCTGACAAACTTTGCGATTGGTTGGAATTGTTGGTGCTGATTGGTGGAGAGATTATTATCTGTCCCCGGAGTGGCTCGGCTGTGAGAACCAGGAAGAGGCACATATCTGAGAAATGTTACATACGGAGGACTAAAAAAACAAAGTGGTCGCTCCGCAGATTGTGGTGTATGTGTGTGAAAATATGTGTGTGTCTGTGTGTGTGTGTGTGTGTGTGTGTCTGTGTGTGTGTCTGTGTGTGCATGACAGAGAGAGAGAGAGAGAGAAAGTGTTGAAAAGTGAGCTCCAGAGGGGAAATCAAGGGGGAAGCCGTGTTTAATTTATGTGGGAGAAAATTCATAATTTCCCCAGACAAACACAAAAAGACAGAGTGTGCTCCACTCACTCGCTACAACCCTCACATACTGAAAAGTCATTTCAGTCAGGGATATGTGCAAGAGATACGTTCTGAACACTGACCGGTTTTACTGTCGAGGCCGAACGTCTATACACACATCCACAGTGGAGTCAGGAAGTCTGAGGTGTGTGAGGATCGGGGGAAGTTGTTGAACCTTGTGGCTGATCAGTGTAGAGAGACTTGTGTGTAGTGTGCACTTGTGGCTGTCATGTGTCATCACGGGCCAGCGTCGTGACGAGATGACAGCTCCACCTCGTACACATTATTTTCTCTGGAGCACTTTGTGAATTCTGTCACTGTGAGTCAGTGAGACAGAACATGAAAACCAGTAAATGTATCTGTGTTACTGTGTGTTACATAAATACCAATAATGCATTTGAGTAATTTATGATAATATTTTGAAATTAAGCATCAGTTAATAATAATCTCTTTTAGATTGAACGTTTCATTTATGATTAATATTTGTAGATTTAATTTGTACTTTTGATTGTCTTAAAAACTAATGATAGGCTACTTTAAAATTGATTTGATTTATTAAGAGATAAATAAATACATGTAATGCTTGTTTGTGTTGTACAACTAATCAAATACCTTTTCTGTGTTCAGCCTACCTGCCCGAAAGTGTGGCAGTATAACTGCTCTTGCTGCAGAAGCTGTGTGTATTGTGTGTGTTTGTGGTGGGGGGGGGAGTTTGACTGCAAGACTACAAATGTCTGATTTTATTCATGCTTTAGCATTTGAACGCACTGAACACTCTTTAATGTTTTTTTTGTTTGTTTTTTGCTCTGCCCTCGTAAAGGTCTCTCAAGAGGACACTTAAAAATGGAAAGAGGGAAAGAGGGAAAGAGGGAAGGGTGGAGAAAGGGGTCAAGAGAAGAGGAGGGAAGGGAGGAAGAGGGTGAGAGAAGGAGATTTAGGGAAAAAGAAACGGGTGGAAAGACAGGATGTTTTTTTTAAGAATAAAACTGTCTGTGAAGGAGCATGTGCTTTGAAATGTATTATTAAAAACACAAATACCTACATACACAAATTGATGAATCTGCCCCTCGACAAAAACAAAGATCTTAAATCAGATAATGGATATTTTTGGTTTATTAAAAAGATTTGTAAAGAGGATTGCACACTACTACTGGACACTAAGTTTAGCTGTGGATTAATGCTTGCTAGATAGGAATATAAATTGGATTAATGGATGTCTATAGAGCAACCTCCTGTCTCCTCCCACAGCTCATGTGTAACTAGAACCCTCTCCCTTCAGGTCTCCTTCAGACCACCAGCATCGGTCGAGTGCCATAAAAGCATTTAGAGATGTAAATCTAGGATTTGATTGAAAAGTAGATCATGAACGTCTTTAACATAATACAATGTATATAAATATACACTGATTACGCTGAGTCTAATACGCTCTCTAATTTGTGGCAAAGAATGATGTTTGTTTTTTCTAAACAATATGTCGTAAACATTTATCTAGAACGTAAATTGGTTGCTCTGACAGGACAAAGGCTATTCTGGTGTTATTATGGGTTTGATGGATGTGTTTGTTTTTATGTCTAAAAAAGTCCAAAAAGTTTACCAAAAAAATCCCAAACATTTTCTATTTCCAGCTTCTACAATGTGCGGATTTAGTGTTTGGTTTGATGCTTGACAAGGAATAAACAGAAAAAAGAGGGTTAAAGAAAAGAAGGGTTATCATATTTGGAACAGCCCCGGTGCCAAAAATAAAGCACAGAAATTCAGGAGCAGCGAAAGCACCGACTAATAAAATACAGATAAGCAACACCCACCCATTGTCTTGATTTCTCCGGGTGGATGAGGAGTCACAGTTTCAACTCCAACATAGTCACGAAGGCAGAATTCCCTGGAAACAAAGCTAAAAGGCAGAGACAGTGGTGAGAGGAGGTAAATGGGGATCAGGCAGAGAGACAGGCAAACTAAAAGAAATAATAAATAAATATAAGAGAGAAGAGGAGAAGGAAAGAAGCGGTATGACATGTTGTTTTTCCCTTAGTGTGGTGCTGTGATAGGATTATAAGGAGCCTAATGACAATCTGTCATATTACTGCCAACAGACTGAAGCCAGCACTGCTTTAAAAGGAAGCCTTTTACTGCGTCTCTTACCTTACTGGCAGGACTCCTGAACAGAGAGGATGTCGCAAAAGCAATTCACAGACTTGGAACCGAGGAGCTGAATTTAAAAAATATTCCCCTGGCAGGTATAGTGAGAAATGTACTGATGAAATTACATTGATAAACTAAGGGAATCACACAGAACAGTGGGTTTAAATGTACAATGTGTAACTTTGGATGCCAGGAGCCTCTGAATCCAAACAGTAACGACCTGGTTTGATGACGTAATGAGGCAGCGTGGGATCATGGGAGCTGTTGTCTTCACCACCATTGCCCATATATAGGCAGAATCAGGCACAGGTCATATTCACGGATGAGGTAATGTACTAAAGTTTGATTCAAGTTAAGCAGCGAATGGCAGTGGATGACCGTGATCCATTATGAGTGACCAATACAAACAGTGGACGGAGAAAACAGCCGACTGGCTAACTGGCGACCAGTGTGTTCTCCTTCATCAACTGCATTTGACCCGGGAGTTACAGCAGGGACTAGAAAAGTCCTGGGTAAAGTGGAAATGACACAAATGGACGTAAATGAAACATCCTTGAAATATATATTGTAGTAAACATTTTGGATAACGTAAGAACACACGTCAACAAAATATATAACTTAGGTCTAGTTGTTTTTAGACCTTTTAATGAAAAGGTTGTTATGTATAGTATCTGGCCCTCTCTGCCTCTAACAGCTTGATACACAAAGGAAAACCCACATGCACAAACACACGCAGGGAATCAGGCATCAGGAATATTCCTTCGCAGACATCCATCCATCCATCCATCCATCCATCCATCCATTTCTCTATCTGTCTGTCTATCTATCTATCTATCTATCTATCTATCTATCTATCTATCTATCTATCTATCTATCTATCTATCTATCTATCTATCTATCTATCTATCTATCTATCTATCTATCTATCTATCTATCTATCTATCTATCTATCTATCTATCTAGGAAGAACAAAACCAAAAGACCACGATAATAAGAATAAGTCTTAATACTGTTGTTCCTTTGTGCCTTATTTCCTTGCTTCTTTTTTTAGGGGGAAAAAAATTCTCGTTGAAAAAATTAATTGAATCTACAGAGTAAGGTGCGGTTTAAAAAATCCAAAACTATTTGCTCACTCTCAGACTGCGTTAGCTGAGTTTGAATAACTGCTGTTGGCCTCCCTCCATCCATCCATCTATTCCCATTTCTCTGGGTGATTTGTTACATGCGATAAGGGAATATGTGCAATAAATGGTTTTACATAATGATTTTCCTTTGCAGCAACAGCCTGGAGTGTGCTGTAGCAATAAATACACACCGAGACACTTCTGCAGTATGAAGTCAATGTGAGGGCCAATGACTGAGGGTGTACGCACGGAGACAAACTTTTATTATCAGCTTTTTCATTTAACAGATATTCTTTTGCCAAACTTATTTTCCTTAAATCATGTAACCATTTCCTAATAAAAAATAAAATAAAAACCTGTGTGGCCTCAGGGTTTCTACTGCCCCAAATTAAGCAGGCATGTGGCCCAGCACATATGTGGAAGCATGCGCTCAGGCCTCTCTGTGTCTAAGTCTTTGTCCCTGTAAAGGTTGACCGAGGTTTATGTGGGTCTCAGTCCTTTTTAAAAGCGCCCCCTGGCAGTAACTTTTCATAAAATTATTTAAAGTCCATTCTTTGTGGGCACTCCACTCGGGATCTGCCTCCAGGGTGGAGCTACACTTTCAAATGGGCAACCATCCCAACTAAGTGCTGCCATCTGAGCGGTGGTGTGTGTCCTGGGTTCCATCTCTCAGTGGCCTGGGAAGCCAAGGGGGTCGTGGGAGAGAGATATAGAGCAAGAGTAAGGGAGAGAGGGAGAGAGTGAGTAAGGGAGGGAGGGAGGGAAGGAGTGGGTTTGCCATCCACTTGGTCACCCTGTGGTTTGTGGCTCAGCGCTCCCAGGCTGCCTCACATTCCTGCGTTGCATTCTTTCCCTTGCTTCAGCTCTCAGTTAACAGTGATCTGTGTTTGATTTCCCCAGTTGCATCCCATCTTCAGAGCCCCATTACAAGCCAAAGTAACAATTCCTCCAGCAACGTTAGAAGAAGAGACTCAAATCTAACAAAATGGAATTTTACCCATTTGCCACAATCTACCAGATCAAACCCTGAAAATATGAAAAAATATGGAAGCCACAATTCCCCCTAATGATACATGGTATACAATGTAGTCATATAATCATCTGACTGAAATTAAAAGCTTATTAAATTTGAACTCCAAGAATAAAAAGGAGCCCCAGAGACGTGTTCTGTCACAGAATTCAGAAAAACTCTTTAGAAGAACCTTCAGATGAACTTTGTTAGATTTCTAATGAGATTTTGGCATTGATTTTTACCATATGTCAGGGTTTGGCATTTTCAGGAAACACAAACTCCCCCCCACACACACACACATTGTGTCTCCAGGATTCTGGAGGTCATTACATAGACTTACAATAATTTCCTGGAGATTTGCTGTGACTTAACCTTAATGCATGTCCCCAACTTAAAATGTAATTATTCTCATTAGAGCAACTTGACAGATTGATATAATTTGACTGTGTGAACAGATTTACACACACACACACACACACACACACACACACACACACACACACACACACACACACACACACACACACACACACACACACACACACACACACAAACAAACACAATGCTAATGCCACTTTCTCCCAATATTGTCTGTCAGCCAACAACATGCAGCAACAAACAAACGTGAAACAGAATCCAAATCAAACCATAAGCCAGTTTTCTAATGTTTTATTCATAAACCAACACGGGCGTCCTGCTGCTACATGTTTAGTTTATTTCCCTGCCTTTTATAATTGGCTGTCTCGCATGTCAATCATCCTCCTGGAGCCAGCTGGCTGTCAGAGCTGTAGTAGTAGTTGATGAGGCGGGTGTGTACACTGGAGCTACTTTGTGAATGTGTGTGTGTGTGTGTTACCACTGCTAAAAAGCCACATTTTGAGGAGCTGACTTTAAACACAGAACTATTATTTACAGAGGAAACTTGTGCTTGTTGTTAAACATCACATTACAGTAACATATATAAGTGCGTGTGCATGTATTCATAATCACAAAAAGGTTAAAACACAGGTTAAACCGAGTGCAATGCCAAAACACACACTTTAACACTGCTGTGACAATGATACTCTAACGCCTACATTCAACTGTGTCCCTTCAAAGAAACTGCACGATGAAGGATATTCTCATCTTCATTATTCTTCGAGGGTTCCTGCTGGAGGAGAAGTATGAGACAAGGGTACAACGTAAACCTTGAAGTGAAGATTTTATTTTCAGAAAAAGTCCACATCCACTCGGAATGAAATCAATACATGAAGTTCATCGCTCAGTATGTGTGAAGTACAGAAGAACTAGTTTCAACACGTACCATTGTCTGGTCAGGTAACTTCTTCCTGTGTTAGGAATGACTTTATTAGAGAAGTTGTACTTTATTTACAAATGGGGAATGAATCATTTTGACCAATATGGAGATATAAAGAAGATGATGGTCACTTCACATCGAAGTGTAGGGGTGAGAGAGAGAAAGGAGAGGATGGAGGGAGACAGGGGATGTGCTAAAAAATAAAGGGAGGAGCAGAAAGAAATGAAGATGAAAAATACTAAGGATCGAGAAAAGGACAGACAAGAGCTGTGTCCCAATTCAGGGGCCTGCAAAGACCAGAAAGGCTGAACCAAAATGAGACAGTCTGGTCTACGTAGGATTCTGTGGATTTCTGTGATCAGCATCACCAGTTTGTCCCGCCCTTATTGTTGCTGCTTAGCAACAGAGCTGGAGTTGGATACGACAAGAAAGTTCGATTTCCCTTTGGATTTTTGAACATGTGTACTGTTATTTGGACACTCAAGCATCGGAAAACTTGACATTTGCAGAGTCCATTACCTCTTTGAAAAACCGTCATTGGAGCGCAATGAATCCTGGGAAAGGTTGGGCCAGGAAGGATCCATCAATTTGAGCCTTCGCTGGTAACGGATGAAAGGACTCACTCATCATATTTGAAGGAGACTTTGAAATGGAAGTCTTGTCACATTACATGTCATTTGGTGGACGCTTTTATCCGAAGCGACTTACAATTAGTGCATTCAACATCTATGAGGGTCCATTTAGGGGTTCAGTGTCTTGCCCAAGGACACTGCAGCATTTTTTAGGGTTATCCAAATGAGACGGCCCCTGAATTGAGACACACCTAGAGAGTCATATTAAATGGTCCAGTGGTCATTTGAGTGAACAACGCCTCCTTCTCTTCCACACACAGAACATACAGGGACATTTTTAAAATAGACTGTTTTCCATTCGCTTGTTCTCTTGTGTTTTATGTAACAGTGTCTGATTCCACCTAAGGAAGAGAGGCGAGGGGTCAGGATGCATGGATCACAATCTGCCGATCAATTAAAGCAACTGATCCCTGTTAACTGCCGCTGTCTGCTGAGCTGTGTTTATTTTAGATGAAATTATTGACTGACCTTTTTTTGTCTGGTGTCATATTTCTCTATTTTTCCTGAGCAACATAGACACAATCTGATCTAGTGAGAAGCTGATTTTCTCCGTGGCACAAAGCCACTGGAGGACAGGAGAGGAAAAAAAATAACAGAATGGAATAAGTTGGCTTGAAACACACAATATGGCATTAATTAGTGTTGACTCAGTAGCAAGTTACCACCCTGCCTCCGTGTGTGTGTGTGTGTATGTGTGTGTGTATGTGTGTGTGTGTGTCTGTGTGTGCGTGTGTGTGTGTGTATACACCACCCTCTCAGCTTACACAGTAGCCAACAGAGGAACAAAGAAGACATGTGTTTCAAATAGCCAACTGCAGCACTCAAGCACTGGAAATATACATGTAATCACTGCAGCATGTCAACAGCTACGCAAAAACACACACAGGCACAGAAACACACGACACGGGAACGTATACACACGAGCTGGAACCCACACAAACAGGTGATCAAATCAATGTGTGGACGACAAACACTTGCAACTTCTTAAAAATGTAAAATGTACAGTAGCTGAATAAATGTATAATAAATAAATCCTTGATTACTGCTTCTTTTTCTAACTTCACTGACATGGTGTGAGAGGTGAGGGCGTCCCGCATCAGACATTTCTCACAATGTCCAACTGCTACATTTACCGATTTACTCAGCGATGGACTGAGGGCTTCATGTGTAGGACTTTTTTAACAGCAGCTGTGAGATAGAAATCAACCCCTTTCCCTCCCCTGACGTCCTCCATGCTTCCCCGGGCGGACATTACATCAGGCCAATGGTTCCCAATCTCCCTCCATGTGGGCCGTCAAGATAATGGGAATTGCACTTGAGATTTCCCCTTTAATTTCTGCATCCATCACCTTCTCTTTGCACCTTGTACCATCTCTCAATAACTGTAAGTCTTGTGATAAAACACGTTCCTCTCCTCAGGAACATGGCCTCTGCCTTGAGAAGTGAGAATAACTATCACAAGTAGACTTTCGGGGTTCATCAGCACTGCAGTTCATGTGAGACTCACTTATCCGAGGGGTATCTTATTACGTCCATTCATTCTGGAGCAAGAGCAGGGTAACCTTTTGACTGGGGAGCTAAATCATGGCCATTATCCACCGGCAGTGCTCGTTATTCTGCACTCCCTCTGCGGGACGGAGCGCTCCGATTGACTAACTGTTCTCTAAACTGTTTCCTTTACATGGTTGGAGCACGGGTGGGGGGGGGCAGACTGGGCAGGGAGCGGGATGGTGAAAAAAAGGAGAGACAAAGATGAAGGAAAGGCTGACAATCAGCAGATTGACTGTTTTACTGTTTTCGGTGAGCGGCCGACGGAGATGGAGCAGGAGAGAGTGAGCTACAGCGAGGGACCGATGTCAGATTGATTAATACTGCCAAAATGATCCCCCCCCCCGCTCAGATGAGGTGTCATTTTCCCAAAGAACCCATTTGAGGCGCACAAATGAATAGAACCTTTTGTTCGATGAGGAAAATAAATTACAACTACAGACTGTACTTAAAACTAAATACTGGGAATGTAGGAACACATCGGCAATCTATTTCCAAACCCAGTAATTCTAACCGAGGGGACTGACAGCAAGTCTGTGTGTGTGTGTGTGCGTGTGTGTCTATGTGTGTGTGTGTTTAAGCGTCTGTGACTGTGTCTCCTGTAAGCCGATACCTCTTTCCTCACTGCTGACTATATGACATATGCCCAGGAAACAAATTAGCCAGTTTTGGTGGAACGCAAAAGAATCATCGTATATCTCAAGCTGAGCCTCTGTGTGTGTGTGTGTGTGTGTGTGTGTGTGTGTGTGTGTGTGTGTGTGTGTGTGTGTGTGTGTGTGTGTGTGTGTGTGTGTGTGTGTGTGTGTGTGTGTGTGTGTGTGTGTGTGTGTGTGTGTGTATCTAGTAGAAAGGTCCAATTCGTATGGATACTTAAAGTTTTCCCCTTTCTTCCTCAGCGAGACTAAATCTAAATCCTCTGTATGTATTTAAGGAATAGGTTGAAGCGCTGCTTAAAGATTACACACTGGCATAAGAAAGGTTAGAATAAGATTTACTTTAACACAGTCAGCGATGCTCCTCACACATCCAGAATTTTAGTTTTATGTATTAGCGAGTATGAGAAGGAAGAGCAGAAGAAAGAAAAGAAGACAGAAACTAAGAAAATTTGTGTGGGCAGACCTGTGTACTGACGACATGCACAAATCTGTGTGTATGTGTGTTTTTGTGAAATAGAGGAAAGCTGATATCAGACAATGTCAGGGTTTTATAATCCAGCCAGCGGAAAGTTGAATTCCCTCCATCCAAGCAGCCACAGTTGTGTTGACCATTTGCCTGCTAACTGCAGGGTTGTTATGCTGGTGCTGACTGTATACCGGCCTAATGGCTTCTAATGGTTTCTAGTTTTATGAAGCCTTCCCCTTCAAGTGAAAATGTAGAATGCAATGAGTGATTTGGGCCATTTTTTTTTTTATATATATCCGTCTTTCTGTCTCACAGATGAGTCCCCCTTACAAGCTGCCTTAAATATATATTTTCTTTCCATCTCTTGCAAAGTAAAACCAGGATTGTCTTCATAGTAATTAAATGAATTCAACGAAATTAAGTAGACTGTATACATGGACGACATGTCTCCATATCCTCGAGAAAGGAAGCTCAAATATTACAGATACAAACGCAGCAATCTTGCGCATTTGGAGCCTGAGGCTGAGTTATAGTGATCAGAAGCCAGAAACATGGTAGCAAGGTCCTGTTTATACACATGCTCATCCTATTGTCTTAACATGAAATAAAACAAAACCTATTGGAAAAATGTACACTTAAACAAATATAGGTGTGATCACAGTATACAAAAAGTAAACCTTAAATACATCATCCTCAAAGATTTTCATTTTCAGTAGCAGTTATCACATCTATATTTGTTTCCCCTGTCAGGTCGTCCTTCTGAAAAAAAATCTACGGGAAAAATACCCATACAAGTTGAACATCTTACAGGTCGACAAATAGTTTGTGTCAGTCTAAAGATAAAAAGTTTACAAAAATGATAATCTACTGTGGAGACAGTCAGGATTACAGTGGAAGAATTCTTCATGACCTGGATAATGATAAATACTCCACACTGGAAAATAGGAGTGAAAACAATGTGCACTGTGGTTTTAAAAAATGTGCACAAAGATTTAAATAAATACAGCCAGAGTAAGAAACACGAGAGGCCTGTGGCAAATGTCAGATTCCGCGGTCTCATAACTTTATAACTGGGAGATCAGATTTTAGTTAAAATGATTGACTGTAGCAGTATTTCTCAGGCCGTGTCCCGTGCAAAAGGGTAAGTGCATGGAAACAGAACAGGCTGTGTTAGCCTTAGGTTGGTGGATGTGCAGGACCGGTGCTAAACTGTGAAAAACAACCTGGGGTGGTTAATGTAAAAGGCTTAAACAAAACAACATGGTGTGCTCAAGAAGCATCATAATTGGTGCCAACAAAACAAAAAGCACAGAAACGGTAAAGCAAGTCTTCAGCACTCGCAGATACTTAAATATAAGTTTTTTTTAATAAGCTTATACAAAGCAGCAGAGACAAACTAATTAACAAACCCATTAAGTGTATTTTTTTTTAATCTAGTAAGTGTAAAAGAACAAAGGAGAAAGGGACCTTTTTGTTGACGTGCAGGATGAAGCGGTGGGGTTACGAGTGGGACAATGGAAATGACATGTGTGTGTCCGTGTGCGCTGAGGTCCACGGATCTGGTTTCTGATTTACAGCCGCCCTCCCACTGAGAGCGAGGTGGTGGCGTATAACTCTGCAAAGTCTGCAGCTCACTCAGTCTAATTGTCACCTCTGCCAGAGATAATTATTAGAGCATTACCATTCTAAAGGTGTCAATCTCTGACTCCCTGCTCCTCCCGAAACATACGGATTCAACTGTCCACCACGGGCTAAAAATACTTTGATAGAGCTGATGTGGTCGGATTCTTATTCACTGACTTTTTGTGTTAAATCTAAAACAGCAGGTAAAGGGAATAAATTAGGGAAATGGTTTGGGATTTAGGGCAGAACACAGTCCTGCAGCACTGCTCTCCACCGTGAAGTGCATCCTCTTTCACCCTCCGCTGCCCTTTTACTCATCCTCCCCTAGAGCCATACCCTTCCCCATTCGCCTTTACCCCCCATTAATCGAGGAACACACACACACTAAGAAACGCACACTTCTTCCTTCCCTCTGTTATCAACTTTTATCATTGCCACTCAAATTTCTTCACCCATTTCCTACAATGTCCTCAGGCCTGCTGCATACATCCAGTTGTACTTTAACGGAGCCACAGAAATCACACAAAACATGTGCTTGTGTGTTGTTGCACATGGAGACACAGGGGAAGTCACCCCTGGCGTGCCCATGTCTGCTCTGTGCACATGCTACAGCGGCTCTGCGCTCCCGCTTGAAGCCTGATGATTCCCAGTCCTGTCACTACGGGCGATGGAATGTCCTGTCACCGGGGAGAGCGCAGCGTCGCGCCACCAGGGGTAACGGAATGCCCTGTCAACCCCGGGTAACGGAATGTCTTGTCACCCGCGGTAACAGAATGAAGACATAAACGTCTCAGACAGCCCAGACATGGAGGTATGACACATCTTCTGGGCATGAGGTAAGAAAAATGGAGAAAGTGGGGTAAAAGCCTGGGGGGGGAGAGGAAGAACGATAGAGAGAGAGAGACGGGGGCATGTTGCTAGGGTAGATCAGAGCTGAAGTACCAGTTAGCTAATGGGTCAGAAGTAATGTGCCCCACTGACTGTCAGAAGGTCACAGGAACTCACTTTATAAACTCCCCACAAAGATTCGTCTCATTTTCCCTCATTCACGTCATCATCATTAGTTTATCTGAGACTTTCACAGGTTGGTGTCAGTGTTTGTTCGAAGATATGTGCACAATCAAAAACGTCTCTTTTGCAGAATAAGCAATGCAGAGAAGATAAAGAATTATTTCAATGTTTTACAAAAATGTTAAATGTATTTTTTGATTCAAGTTGTATTTGGCTTTATTAATATTGTTCTTTTATTATTATTTATAATTAGTTTTATGGTTAAACTGTAATAAATTGAATCTAAAATTAAATGCTTTTGCGGATAAGAAAATTTAAATTGTATAAATCATTGCCAAGATTATTTGTATAGTATTCATTTTTTATTATTATTATTATCAATAATATTTATATTATATATTAATTATTATAATATAAATATTATTATTATATTTATATACCGTATATTGACTGATATATTGGCTGTATCTTAACATCGTAATCAAAATTACTGAAACTCCCTATAATTGGTATCAGCATAGCGGCAAAAATCCATGAAGGACTGAATAGAACATTACAATACTTATTGACTTATCTACAGTACATCTATATATTAGTATGTGCAATTGCATCCATGAGTGCAATAATTATTAATAATTAATATTTATCTATTCATTCAATATGTGTAATTCCAATTAATTGCATACAATATCCCAAATCTGTATGTACCATATTTATCTATTCATTATTTTATACATTTTTAACCCATTTTAAATAAAGACAATACACTTTAAAGTGAATTTTGAATCTGATTATCATAATCAATCAAGTACTTTCAAGTTGTTCAATACTTTTAATAGATAATCAATTTTTCCTGGAGAATCGGGCTCCAATACCTGTAGATGTGTGTAGTAAGAATAAAACCTTAACCAGTGATGAGAGAGAATCCGACAGCATCTCTCCCTCCATCTCTTCCTGGACTAGAGAACCGCCGCATTACGCTGACTGGCATTAGTCGCCTTCTCATGCTTCACAATCACTGGCTCGTTCACCTGCTGCTTGGCCGCCAGCTGACAACTAACGTCCAATCACATTTGTGTATGTGCACCGTGCGGCATTTATAACCTCATGTTAAAACGATCATGCCAACCCGGCCTGTTGCCATGGCTCCCTCCGCTAACCTCGTCATGTTATGAGCTACTTGCTGTGGGTAATTTAACTGAGAAGGTTCATGTCTGTTTCGTAAAGCCGCATTAGTTCCCAGTGGACTCCTCGTGTCTGTTTGCACGAGAGCTCCGTCAAAGAGCAGAACCTGTTTCCGCCCAATATAACTCTGCAGCCATTCCCTGTCTGTGTGAGGGTGCAACAGCAGAAAGAACCTGTACATTAGTAGGCGGCTAAAACTAAAACATAATCATCATGAAAAAGACAATAGAGAAGACATGATGCTATGATACAGACCTCTGCTATGTTTTTTTATACTGAGACCACCCAAGCCTTAGCAACACCGTCATTGAGAGAAAGCTACGTTAAGAAAGACACAGTTGAATTTCCACTTCTCAGCCGGAGCACAAAAAGCTTTATCTTCCTTTTAAACACATTTCTGGTTTGAATACCTGCAGATGTGTGATACACCTTTTCATCAAACCTGGAGTTCACAGTTCTGACCCTGACCTCCTCCTCACCTCAATGTGGAAGTCACCACACAGTGCATTAATGTCATTTAAAATATTCTGCATGCTGTTGTATGGAAGTTTCCTTTGAATTCTAGTTTCTTATTACAAGTTTTTGTGCTGTGAGAAAAAAAAGAAAAACCCGACACCCCGACAACCAGAAGGCAAACAGCCCGACTGAGAGTCAGAGAGCAGCCGGCAGACAGAGGGAGAGAGAAATTGCCTCAGACAGAAGGAGAAAGCCAGAAAAAAGAGAGAGAGAGAGACAGACTCAGCATAGATCACAGCAAGGTAGTCTAATTGAAAAAGGCGAAAGGAGAAAATCATTAAACAAGCCCCACTGGTGTCTCCCTTATTAGATTCCCCTGCTGGTGTCACGCCGATTAAATTCCCCCTTGTTTCCACTAACAAACTCTAAACTCTCATACAATTTGTTAAGGAGAGGGATTTCAGAGAGTCCCAAGAAGGATGTGTGTGTCTGTGTGTGCGAGAGTGTGTGTGGATTTATCGGTATGTGGAATTGACTGTCGGCTTAAATATTTTTTTTTTGCTCTCGCGACAAGTTGCAAATAAGAACTGTGTGGTTGCGCAGTGGATTTAAACATATACGATAAGTGCTGTTGACAGTAATACGATTTTATTACTGCTGTGCTTTACAGCTGCTGTGATGTAAATCCAGGGAGAGATGTCTTTAAAATCACACACTACAATGCAGGCCTGTCTTTCACCCGGTGCTTGTGTCAATCAGAGGAAAAAAAGACATTGTTTTTGACTGTTCCATGAAATGTTGACTTCTAGAAGTTTCTCTTGAAAACATCTGACTGAATGAGAAGAGCGCTCAAACTTTTCAGTGTTTCTCTTTTGTGTTGTCAGAATTGCTCTTAAGGCACCCGAAGATTTCATCAATCTTCCAGGTTTATTGCAGCTCCACTGTGTGACGTGGATGCGGTAACACATCGAGTTTCTTCTGCGATGATAACACCTATTGAATCATAGGCTATGATGCAAGACGATATAAAAGAATAAAAAGTTATCAGCATCCGTCATTCGTTTCTAACAGCTGACTGATGATTCCCAGTGTTCCAGTGTTTACCATTGTCTAGACTGCACACTTCTAACAGAGATCTCTAGCTTGGTAGGTGCAGTGCTCGTGCTGGGGTCCATAACGTTTTCGCCATCCACGCAGTCAGTCAGATATCATAGTTTCAGCTGCAGCTGTGGCATGCCATACAGTTCTCTCTCTCACATGAGAAATCTTTCACCCTTCAGTCTATGAACCTGTCACTCGGAGACTGTTGCGCTTGAGCACGAGCACCCGTTACCTCCACAGATGGAGTTAATTAACGCTGCGGATTTGCATCACAGGAAGAGAATGTTTTATTTGCACCTTCACTGGCATCGAGTGGAAGTGAACAGGAGGTGAAGGTTTGCTACACTTGGGTATTTGTGACCGTGGACTAGTGTTAGTAGGATAGGACCAGCTTTTTGGAACCATCCTTAAATATATCCCAACATTTGTTTCGCGTTGGTAATCTTTAATCCGGGCCTCCCCAGCATCCTGAAATGTACACCCGACTTTATTCAGCCTCTTGTCTGTAATCTCACTCATTTCTCTCTCCCTCATCATCAGCATCGTAATATTTTCCATCTGCTCCGAGATATGGAGACATAAAGTACGCCTGAGCCAGCACGAACAGCTGCAGGCATCTATTCCCATATATTACAGTACGCCTAACCCCCACGTATTCCCTTTATGTCCAGCCCATCACTGGGTACACTAGACCCCATTACTCTCATTAGCTTTTACAGCACTTGGCTGGTACAACATTTGCATTTGCAGGGAGTCAAGAGGACGGACTGCTGAGACAGTATCAGCGGAGCGGTCTGAATGCCGTTTCAAATGAACTACAAAATCATGTTGTGCTTATGTGGTTTAAATGCAGACCTATAATGCGTATCTGTCAATGTCAAGGCAAACTGAGCTGCTGTGTTGGCAGATTACTTCCCTGGAGTCGGAAAAAAGAAATTTCCTCTCATGGCATGACTTGTTCCAAATCAGCAAAACAATCAAAACGAGTCAAGGAGCTTGCTGTGAGGTAATTTCCCTGCTTTAAAGTGAACGCGTTGGAAGCCTTAACATCAAAGGAATGCACCAGCCAAATTGCCTTGCGGTGCCTTAATACGATTTGACTTAAAACGTCTTAAAATGAGCTTAATTCAGACACTTTTCCTACAGGCTGTACTCACTTGACATGCATTCATGAACGGCAAAAACAGAATAAGCCAGGTGGATGGAATAAATTCACTCCTTTTTCTCCGACGCGGACAAACTTGTTTCAAAAGAGAGCGCCGACAATAGTCACCGGCTGCAACGCACGACTGCCTCTCGAAAAAGTATAAAACCCGCCGAGCCGAGTTTTAGGACAAGGGGCTTCAAATAAAATTAAGTCTCCGGCTATAGCCTCAATGTGTCTGAAACCTGCTGAGGTAGTGTATCAATTTCACAACACCCCCCCCCCACCCTTTTGTGCAGTAACAGCCGCTCAAACCAATCAAGACGCGCTGTAATTTCCCCTACGCCGCCCACTGCATATGCTGACGAGACAATTCCCCGCTGCTGTGACACAGTGTCACAGAAGAACACGTCTAACCAGCTGTAACCGCATGGGGTTTGACTTCACTTTATATCTGACCATCGCAGTTTTAATTAGCTGCTGCAGAATTACTACCTTCTCGTACCCCGAACATTTCTGCAACGGGCTGATGTATAACACCCTCAGCACTTTGTTTTTTTTTTTGCAGAAGGCCCTTTTCGTTGAATTGAGCTTAACATGTTGCACAATTTGCATTCCTGTGTGTGCAGAGTGTTTGTGTACTCATATATAAATATACACACTCGTCTCCCCGTAGCTCTCTGAAATACATTTACAGCTGGTAGTAAGTTGTCTTAAGTGCCACAGAGAACTGTCTGGGCTTTACTAATGGGCAGAGTTTGGGCTACAGTGTATATGCACTGCTTGGTCTTTCTTACATTAATAAGCCCACAACATTCACTGCTAGTTTGTGTGTGAGGGTGTGTGGATGGCTGCATGCATCCTCACTCACACAACACACACACACACACACACACACACACACACACACACACACACACACACACACACACTGCAGACTAAAGCTCGACAAGCTTAATACCATTATCAAGATTTACAGCGATGCTCATGTGGGACCTGCATCAAAATGGTTGGTACACAGCACAGACGGTACCCATGTCCCAATTAGAGAGGCCGAGCGATGGCGGTACACACTCGTACACAAAAACACACACAACCCCCGTGTCTCACTATCTTTCCCTCTCAGACACTTCTGCATATTCACAGTCTCTTGAACTTTCTCTCCCTCTCACATACACACATCAACACATAAACACACCCCACTGTGCCTCTGGCCTTTGCGGTTCGAGAGGAGAGAGGGAGAAAGAGGAGGGAAAAAAAACGCTGAAACGGTGGAAATAAAGAAAGAAAGTGAGAACAAGACAGAGAATGAGCAAGTGAGAAAGAGAGACTGGAGCAGCATCCCAAACAGCTCGAGATGAGCCAGCCACAGCTTCCAGCCACAGAATGCTCCAGAAGTCAGAGCTGGCTGCAGTTTGTTGTGTGTGTCACTGGCACATTTTCACACTGGACTGGTTTTATGACTTAAATACTGAAAATCTACTGAGCTGAGTGTGTAGCTGTTGAGTGTTTTCTGTAGAGCAGCATCACAAAGTTCATTTTGAATAAGGATTTTTCCAGGGTAGATAATAAATTGAATGAATATTGGATTTGTTTTGTGCTTGTCGGCAGCACAGAAGTGCACTGATAACACCACCGCCTCACAGCTAAGAGGTTCTCGGTTCGAAACCCAGTTTGGCTGGAGTCTGTCTTTGTGGGATTATATGTTCTCCCTGTGTTTCCCTGGGTTTTCTCCGGGTGATCCCGCTTCCTTCCACATTTCGAAGACATGTAGTTTGGGAATAAGTTGATTGGAGAATCTGAATTGACCTTAGTGTGAATGGTTTGTTTGACTCTGTGAATTGATCCAGGGTCAACCCCGCCTCTCGTCAGCTAGGATTGGCTTATCCTCCCCCCAAGCCCCACACATAGATAACAGATGGATGAATTTTGAGTTTGTTTACCGCTTGTAAAAACTAAAACTCAAAATCGATAAACCACTTCCCTTTACCACACTCATTAGACTCTATTTTGTCAATTCAGATTTAATGAGAAATGAAGGTAACATCATTAATTTCTGGGAATGTGTACGTCCGCTCGAGTCCCTGTGTACTAATGTGTGTGAGTGAGCATGAAGCATACATTAATGCATATGCCTGTCTTAAGTGTGTATGCACACACGGGACCATGTGTGTTTGCAGAGAGCCAGGAAGAGCTTTAATGATAAAAGAGAAAATGCAGACCAAGCATCTCCCTCTGCGAGTCTCGTAGGCCGAGGTAACTGCTGAGCTGCAGATGTGTGGAGCTCGGAAACGTTTGGAGGCGATTTGGAGTCTCTGTTCATCGTAATACAACACACATAATATCAGATGCTCTGTGTCGATTCAAAACATCTCGATGATTCATTATTGGGTGCCAACGCGTTCTGTAACTCTCCTTTCACAGAGCTTTGGCATGGAAACAAATGACCACTTTCAATATTAAGCTATTATGAATAATTCATGGGCGCTAGGCTTTAGGCATGGAAATTTTAGACGGCATAACCTTATGTAATATAAAAACAGCTTGTGCTGAATGGAAGTCCACAGAGCTCAATGAATTCTTTTGAAGCCTTCAAGACAGCACTTCAAAAGTTAATAACATGATAAGACTTGGTTGTAAGTTTCTTTGGAATGAACACTTAGGCCGGGGACTAGACGCCTGCGTTGCGTGTGCGGGAGCTTCATCTGTAGTTTCGGCATCCGACGTGTTTATATCCACCAAGGAGGTTATGGTTTTACTCTTGTCATAAAAACAACTGATCGTGTTTCCATGAAACTTGGTGGAGGGATGTGGAGGGACTCAGCTCAGTGGGCAAAGAGCTGGCAGTGTGGACACATGCCTTCGAGCTATAGCAGTTCAGTAAGGTAGTGGCCGCGCTCACACAATACAGGCAGTGCATCCTGGGCGTTACTTAATCACTAAAAAGCACTCTGCAGCAAGTCAAGTCACTTATTATATACTGTTGCACTAAAATAACTTCATTCAGACATGAAAATATGTAACTTTAACTCCTGATGTCAACTTTTATTTTCATTTTTTAAAAGATTTGCCCCCTGGGCTAATCTGTGCAAAATAATAAAAAGGGACATTTATTTGATAAACGCTCAAAATTGAGTGAGTTTGATGTTCCGGAAAGCTCTGGACTAATTAGTTGTGAAATGTGTAGATCAGTGCCAGAACTACTCTGATGTGCGAGGCATCGGTTTGATTCAAAGTGTAGCTCTGGGCGATAAAACAGCTCTATTTTCAGAATCAGACATATGAGTGACGCTGAAGTGATTTTTATAGATCTGTGTAAGTAGTGCAGATATGAAATATGACTGGAATAGTGCTCCTGAAGTTGACACAAGCCTCTCCCATCTCCTCTCCTGAGTTTTACCTGCTTTTCATCTGCTCATCTCTTCTTTGCACCCCTGCCCTTGTTCTCATTCTTTCTTATTCTTTGTCTCTCACAGTGCGTTCTGCCTCCGCTCAGTGTTGTCAGACAACTCAGTAGACTATTTACCTTTCACAAATTCCTTCTGCCACATTTCTCTCTACTCTTTCATTTCAGTGGATTACCTGCAGCCTTGACTGAACTACATATATGTTATCTACGGAGATAAAAAGTGAAATTAGTAGAAAAAATGTTTCTTTATACCTGTAATAGTTCCTCCTCTTTTGAAAAGCCGGCTACAAATACACAACACGCACACCCCCCAAAATGGCACTCGCTCACAAAGTCACAATTCCCACACTCAGACACAAATCCATTCCCAAAGCTGAAGACAACAATCAATGTCGGCCAGTCACAGTTCAATAAGCAGACTAAACAATGTTGCTCCATTATTACTGTCTTGTTTAACCAACAGCAGAAGAACAACACTGGGAATCAATACACTGCCACGCGACAGGCTATGTGTGTGTGTGTGTGTCAGACACACTCAATGGAGCAGCCAGCAAGAAAAGGTCCTTGATGATTAAATGTCCACTTAAGCAGACCTTCGAGACATCTGTGAGTGTGTGGCTGTGTGTGTGTGTGGGTTTGTGTGTTAACCAATTCTACGCATCCAACATGGAGAAAACGGTAAATCTGCCCAGATTGATTTTCTACAGGCAAGTTGCAACACTGGGTCTACATAGCTGGAATACAATCGGTTTTGTTTCCACTGATTAGAGGGTCTTGTTTCCAGTATTGACTGGAGTCAAAGGAGGGCAACCCTAACCTGAATAGCACTTTAAAGTTGAGACACCTCTTGGACTTAAGACTTTTTCCAAAGTGGCTATTTGGTTTTTCATTAGCACTCCCATCCTATCGACCAGACACTATTGAAACTTTCCGACGTTTTCTCGAGATAATACTTCAACGGTTCGAAGGTAAGTAATTCTACAACCACCACCACTGCTATTAAAACTAAATGATTCCATGTAGAAGTTTATTTTATTTCAATTATAATTAACATTAACTGAAACATAAAACATCATTTAAAGAGATTGTCCGATATTGTTATGTCAGTTGTTGAGTAACCTCTAGTGGTTGAATTGAAGATGGCGGACAGAAAAGAGGAAGTAAGTTGATGCAGTGTAAAGAGCGACAAAGTCTGGAGGTCAAAGGTGTTCCACAGAAAACTACTTTTCATTTCCTCAGTGATTTTTCAATTATTTCTTTAAAGAGACGTCTCCCTGTGCCTTTGCTCTGAGCTGAAAATCAACAATGCTTCTTTTATCCACGACAACTCCACAACCTTGACTGTGTGTTATTGCGACCGCGACCACAAAGGTCCACTAACTTTTAAGAGCTGCCTTTTTGAACCTAAACACACTCTTATCCTTGACCAACAAAGTTAATCTAAGAAGTGCATCAGACAAGAAAATTGGTACTGAGAAATAGTTTATTTTTTCATCACTTCATTGAAGAAACCCTTGAAGATGATTTTGATTTGACCACCTGAGCTTCATGGCGCTCATGTCCCTCCAAAGTCTGTATAACCTGCGGTGGCACCAGGCTGTCTGAAGCTCGGAGGCATTTTGTTATCTTAACTCTCTGCTCTGTAAATAATTCAACGGACACACCTCCCCTCCTCAGCGCCACAGACCGAAAGTGATGGAACTAAAAGCTTAAACGACTTAAACTAAACTCTAAGACAGCACAGTGCGGAGGAAAACTGCTCCAGGAAGGTGAGCCACGCGCTTCCCTGGAATCCTGCAACACAGGTGAGATTCAGCTGAGGATTAAATGAGGAGTAACATTTGCTCTAAAACAGTTAAAATTAACAGTGCAGCGCTACATCACTAGCTTTTGCTAGCTAAAAAAATTAAAAGTAAATTCTTGATCACCTTCATTAAAAAGGCACTAGTGCTTTGAATATTTTCATGAGTGAAGAGTTAATATATTAAGAGCTAATTGTGCAGCAGGTTTTGGGAGATTTAAGATTAAATGTGGTGATGAAACATGGTGACTTGCTCCTCGACCACGATGGACTGAACATGGTAAAACATTGGAGATGCTCCAACAAAGTCCAACCAACCAAATGTCAACTCAGAACTGACAAGTGTGTCATGAGCTGAGAGTTCACTTCATTCTCGAACCACAAATAAACTTTTGTGAGTTGACCTGAGGCAGCCCTGCCCCCATTTTCTGACAAGACCTCAGCACTGAGCGGAGATAAACCAAAACCCTGGAGGGGCCCAGAGGAAGAAGCAACACAAATAACCACAGCAACAATACAAGGATTTGGAGGAGCTGGAGAGAGTCGTGGGCATTGCCTGGCTTTAGTCAGCTTCTTTTTGAAACTGTTCCTTGGGTGTGGATGACATTTCTCAGAAAAGAGAAGAGACGGAAAAAAAACCACTTCAAATGTTTCTGCAAAGTTTTCTTCCTTGTGTCTTTTGTTCAAAGTTTAAATCTCCCTTTCCCCTAGGAAGGACAGATGGAAGAAGCAGACACTTGAAGTAAAGTGGAGAAAGATGAGGGGTAGTGAAGAGGAGGCTGACAGCAGACAGTCTGAACGAGAAGCAGAGATGGATACGGAGCGAGGAGAAAACGCAGGAAGGCTCACTCACACTTGTTTCATGTCCTTTTGATGTGGTACCTTAACCCGCCTGTGACACGATGACATACGTCTCCGCCCATTCATCTGCTGCAGAACAAGTAACCCCATACGCATGATGTCATCGGCACAAATACTAG
The DNA here is from genome assembly GCF_963576545.1 of Limanda limanda. Taxonomy (NCBI): domain Eukaryota; kingdom Metazoa; phylum Chordata; class Actinopteri; order Pleuronectiformes; family Pleuronectidae; genus Limanda; species Limanda limanda. The sequence continues at coordinate 16,066,246 of NC_083640.1, read as the reverse complement.
ACATATAGCTTACAGATGGCTACTTGCCACACAGAACATACCGCGGAACATATTTCAACAAGTAGGCAACAATGTCGTGACTGTGTGCAGCTGGTACAGTTGGAAACAATTTATTTGAGGTGCTTGTCCTGCCATGATGTGGCCGTCTTTCCTGTGCTGCTGAAAAGCCAAGGCTGGTTACAATACTCTTCAAAGGCTGGAGACACTCGGACAAACATCAGCTAATGTTGGCGTTGGGAGAAGAGGCCTGGTCACACTGTCTAAAGGATCGAGAATGATCAATAAATGTATATTCCTCATCACAATATCATATTGGATATTCATGAATGGGGAGGGCTCGGTGGGTTCAAAGCCTGGTCCGTCCGGGGTCTTTATGTGTGGAGTTTGCATGTTCTCCCGGTGTCTACGTGGGTTTTCTCTCAGTACTCCAGCTTCCGCCCACAGTCCAAAGACATGCAGATTGGGGATTAGTTTAATTAGAGAATCTAAATTGGCCGTGGGTGGTTGTTTGTCTCTGTATATTGGCTCTGCGATACACTGGCCCAATGTCAGCAGGGAATGACTCCAACTCCCCCCACGACCCTGAAAGGAAAACGAAACAGGATGGATGGATGAATGGATGGATGGAATTATGAACGACTGGGGTTTTCAGAAGACATAAAGCCTTTAAGGGAAATTCCATACATTTGTATCGAGGCTCAGTTTATTTGTCAGAGGGAGGACAATCGTTATCAGCCTGTGATAACAATTAAATAATGCCCTCACTGCCTGTGGAAAACGTTTCCCAAGGCCTGAAAAAATTTGCCCACTAATGTCATCAAGCTTATTTTGCCTTAATTAAAGATGTTATCCACTTGCATTATGCAAGATGTAGTATCCAGTGATTTAGAAACTGGAAACAGACCCAAGTTAAACCATCTCAGACTATGCAGCTGAATATATAGCTGAAAAATATTATTTCAAAAAGTAGCTTTCACTCATTCATACAGCGCTTCCATAAGCCGCACTTATATCGTCACACACACCATTCATACACCGTTGGCACAATTTGAAGTTCAGTATCTTGGCCAAGGACACTCGACTGCAGACCGGAGGAGCTGGAAATTGAACCCCTGACCCTCTACCTCAGTGCGATACTAAACCGCTGCAGTGCCCCTCCAGGTTCAGGCCCTTTTATAGCTTACTTTAAATCCAGGACAATATAACATGTAAGCTTCATCATAATATTTATTATTATTAACATAATTATAAAAAACACATGTTTCCCATCTGAAGGAAACATTGATACCTGCAAAGACTTAATTGAGTGAACCCTCACTGTGACTGTAAAGGTGTTACTTTCCTGTCTTTGTGAAACTCCAACTGCCAAAGATCACACTGCACCAAGAGAGTGACAGGACACACTTAACCTGCCAAGAACACAACAGTCACTGCATATGGAGACTCAGTGACTCTCCCTATGTCTAATTTAACTGCCAAACTAATCATTCCTTACCACTCACTGCCAGTGTGTGTGTGTGTGTGCGTGTGCATGTGTGTGTGTGTTTGTGCGTGTGTTGGCTAGCCTGTCTGGAAACCATCTTGTATACTGGTGTTCAACAGGGCAGAGATACTTGTCCCATAGTGTATTCTGTGAGTGTGTGTATGTGTGTGCGTCCGGTTTTGGCGGGCCAATCGAGCCACATGTCATTGGATAGTGAGCCAATTTGTGCCGAAAACCGTTACCGCACGGCTCCACCAGCTGTGCCTTGGGGAGAGGATGATGATGATAATTATGATGATGATCATGGCAACAGGACAATATAAGGAAACCCTTTGAAAAGTGCAGGATCAAACAGCCTCGGATATGAAAACACCTGTGTGTCATTTTAATAAACTTCATTAAACCACGGCCTGTACTGGTAGAATAACCTCAGTCCCTGCTGGGACAATCAGACAGAGACATTTTGTATTATTTCTATGAAGACACATATAACTGTGTCTTTGTCTTGGGCTGAAAACAACAAACAAAGTATGTGTGGGCGACAGTAATAACTTGCACCCGCAAACAAGAAACAGCTCTCCATGCCAAAATGTCCAAATACAAAACAGACTATATCCAGTTTTGACTACTGAGAACCAGAGTGATGAAAAGTTTTCAATATAAAAATGAACACAGCACTTATGTAAAATGTGGTCAGTGCTTTCAATTCAGTCATGGTTGATTTTTCCAACAAATTCTGTAAACACATTAACAAGTTAGTTTTACAAGTAAAGGAAAGAGACGAATACAATAATGAAATAGAATGTCAAAATCAAATGCATCCATAAGAACTAAGTGATGCTAAAACACCGCTTTGCCCACATGTAACCCTGATTTAATGCAGTGCTGCTCCAGACGGAATAACACAGTGTTCCTCATTACTGACTAAGTTGTTTACAACATCAAAGTAAATTCTTTGGGAAGAAACGGGCTAAGACCAGGACATGGCTGCAGTTGGGACATTTCTGTCCTCCAGTCTCTCCCTGGTGTTACTTACTCAAGAAGCAAGAATTAAAAAAACAAATAGCATTTGACAGAGGGAACTGCGCATTTCTTTAACAATTCAGCTCGTCCTTTGTTTGATAAACTTCTCCTCAGATAAAGCGTGTACGTGCACCTTTTGACTTCCATGTAAAATTACATCTAGATTTCATCAGCTGTCAGATCGCAGCAGGCAGTCCCGGTTTGTATCCTCCCAAAACACACAAGCTGATGTCATACTTCAACATTTCGTGAAGGCGGTGTCAGATGATTCAGACAAGCGTTGATCCGTTTTTTAAGGATGTGTATTCTTCAAAGAAAAATACTGCAGGAAAGTGTAAACTCCTGAGTGAATAAATGAGACATTAAATGAGGCTTTGACCTGCTGAGGGATCTGAATGGAGTGTTGTAGTTTAATCAAGTTTTTCAAAGAAAAATTGTTACTAATTGATACTATTTATTCAAGAAGCACAGTGCTTTCATTTAGTATCTCAAAAGTGAGGATGAAATAAACTTGACCAATCACAAGTCAATCACATTTGTCAATCGTGATATTTCACCCGTTTTTCAAGAGAGAAGAATTGAATTGTTTTTCGCTCATCTGCTAACATGGAGGAGGTGGGATTTATAGCCTAACCAGACACCAGGGCCGACCTAGATGATTTGGCTTCCCATTGGAGAGCTTTCACGTCGTAAATCTTTATATAAAGTCTATGGATTTAACCCACTGCCTCTGTGGTCGGAGACAGTCACCAAGGATAGTCACCAACATTACCAAGGTGAAACCTCACTGTAAAGAAATGCCAAAGACTGTGCTGACTTCAGCCGACCTCCTCAGAGAATCACGTAATGAGCAACAATGAACTTCATTTTAATTGAAAGGCAACGAGCGGTGAAAGCAGCGACTCCTTCTTTACCTGCTCTGACCCTTCACTTTACCGGGGTCCTCGGGGATGGAAACACAAAAACCACCAGCAGAGAGAGTAAGAGTGAGAGAGAGAGAGTGACTTTTAGGGTCAAATCCCTTTTTTAAATAACCGTCGATAAATGTTTGTAAGACAAAAGAGCCCTGAGAGCCAGAGGGCTCAGAGGAGCAAGCTAACAAGTTTGCACACACACACATATTCATCTGAGTGGGAGAGAATCAATGACAACAAAGCACGGTTGAAACAAACTATAAACAGCACAAACAAGTCAGAGGGTCTGTACTTGTATAGCTGAGTCACAACGCTGAAAAAACGGACTTAAGCTCCATGGTTTTTGATAGTCAGAGAAGATGTTAAATCTCTCAATCATTCAAAACAACTTCAGAACTTTCATCCATCATCACCACGTTTATTCAAAGCCTCTTTGCAAACCGTCTTTCCCAAAAAGTAATATCTGATCCTCTCCACCAGTAGCTGACTCACAGTCAATGAAAAGCTGGACGTTAAGGCACCAGGCACTCTATAAAGACTTTTAGAGCATTAAAGCCATTATCAAAATTGAAATACAAAATATAAACTAATCTTGATATGATTTGAATATGACAAATGCAAATAAAAAAGAAGTATATACACGTAATTTGCCAATTTCCACTGAAAAAAGCATTGTATATTTCATGCTCTCATGTATTATGCAAACCCTGGCGTTCCGCTTCCATTTGGTCTAAATAATCAGCTGTGAACATGATTGCTCTCCGAAAGGGAAAGGTTTCCAACCTTTTTACACATTCCCACATCATATTGCACTTTTATCATTTCACTAGAGTTATTTCCCTATAGGAACGCCTGTGTAATAAGAATAAATTAACTGTATACTTTCATACAGAAACGTATGGACACCAAGGCAACCAAACCCAGAGACAACTGCCTCAGTCATCTCACATCCGGTAAAAATCCTGCTAGCATCGCTCAAACCTGCTTTACAGACGAGTTAACAAGCCAAGTCAGCTGTATCTCTGTGTCGTTAGTCCAGAGGCGGCTTGTCTCAGGGACAAATGACATTGTTGAGTCTCAGAAACTTGGTCTTGGACAATGTAACATGAAGCTGTGCAGTCATTTTGAGTAAGAAAATCCAAAAGGCTGGGTCTTCTGTATGAATTCCTCAAACACAAACAGACCAACCAGATGGCAGAGTTGCAGCGGCTCACCACACAGCCACTGCATCTTCCTCCATCTCTTTCTTCGCCGTTTCCTAGATTCAATTTATTTCTCCAAATCACATCATACATTATCTGAGACCCTACAATAGTGTACCACAAGATTCTCTACTTGTGTGAGGGTAACGCTGAGACATCCGTCCTCCGTTGACATGGCATTGGAGTAAATGACAGTGGAATTCTTTCTGTAAATTTGGTTACAGCCTTATCAGAGAGACCCCGAGTAGAATCCATCTAGCTGGTGTTGAACTGCAGGGCATTTGCTCACGGTCATGCGTCTTGCTACAGACAGTCACCCAGAATCCCCGGCTGCTCGCGAGCTGCTGGAGGGGCTAAAGAAGCCACACTGGTACCGACTGCACGTGGGGACTGGCTAATAATAGCAGCAAATGATCTGGGTACCACAGTGCGGATTTACGCTTCCAACCCACGGAGCCTCGCCTCCACCAGGGCAAGGAAATGTATTAACTGAACCATTTCGTACCACTAAAGGAGACAAGTGTAACTACACGTGAGACCTATAGAACGCTGGAGGGAGACGGAGAAGCCGATGCTAAATGCTGAGCTGGAACAACCAGCAGATACTGTGTGTAAAGAATCAGAGCTAGAAAGATTACGTTGCATTATGGAACCTTTAAATTGAGGGTCATGCAAACAACAAGGCCTCTCTATGACTTTAAATTCGAGTGAGGTTAAATTATTCAGTCAACCCATCTGCCCTCATTAAATCTCTTCCCTCTCTCTGAAAACTGTGATTAATCACTAACCCATCGGTCCTTCCCTATCTCGCACCGGGACACGATGTCCCTCTGTCCAAGTCACTAAACGTCTCGTCCTCCTGCTTGTTCAACATCGCTCTCCTTGGCTTTTCAGATTCTCTCTCACCGCCCGCACCATCGCTTCTTCTCCCGCGGAGAGCAAAATATTTCACGAGGCAACATTTTCACATTGGAGAGTCATTATTCTCTCCCCGTTCTCCCCCCCCTCTCCACTTACATTATACCTTCCCATACCTGCTCGCCTCTGGGGGAGGAGGAGGGGGGGGGGAAATGCTGCGTGCATGGATAATTCTGGAAAAGAGCGATGCGATATTTCATCCCCACGCGCACACAATGTACACACGAAACATGCCCTCTCAGCAAAGCTACTGCCCATATTCATTAGCCACTTAGAATGCTGTGTTCAGATGAATCAAAGCAAACTGCTTACACGTAATCTTGTCACCCGCCGAGTAAAATATATTGGGTTCCTTATTACAGTTGGTGCGGAGCCAACATAAGTGAATGGACTTGTTTCTACCATATGTAGTGTGTCTAATGTACAGTGTGGGTTTGTGGGTTTGTGTGTGCGTGTCTTACGAACTGATCATACACAAGAGTCTCTTCACTGAACTGTACAACGTTTCAGTCGTTTGTGTGTTTTCTTGTCTCTGCATGTGTAACGGTGTAAATATGTTGATAGTTAAAATCCTGTCCAACTCGGAACTGCAGTCATAGTTTTTGTATGTATTTCTTTTATTTTGCCGTGTTTATCTTATTTTGAAGGCCCACAATGGGAACTTCTGGGGATGAGTGGGGCGCAACCTTTTTTTTTACCTCAGATGCAGATTCCCCAGCACTGAGTAAGTTGTGTCGCTCTGTCTGTCAGTGTTTTAGTTGATTATGGTTAATTTAGTGTTTAAAACGACTAATGATGTGACTGTGTCCTTTTTGTTGTTGCAGGTATGTCGTTCATAGTAGTAAATTGTAAATCTATACGATCACGTGTTAGCCAGATGCAGATTCCCCAGCACTGAATGACTGTGTCCTTTTTGTTGTTGCAGACACAGAAAATAAAGTTGAATTGTTTCACCAAGCCTGCCTCACGTGAAATGAATGAATAGAGCAGCAGTGAAAAACACAGACCGTCACACATGTTTATCAGTGTGTGTGTGTGTGTGTGCGTGTGTGTGTGTGTGTGTGTGTGTGTGTGTGTGTTATGCCCTTGTTTTTCCTAACCCTACATAGGGTGCAGTACAGTAAATTACATCATGTCTACAATAGAACAGGCAACCAAAAACCTTTTTATAACACACGTTAAATCCCGTTTTTCACAGCATCCCACAGAATTACAATGTTCCCCTCTCGAAACAGGCACGCCTTCTGTGTTTGTGTGTGTCCATGTGTGAAAAGTGCAGACGTAAGCCTGAGAGGTAAAAAAGTTACAGTGGTGATTATAGTAATTATGGTTTCAGGTTTTTGCATATTCCTTCAGATGGACCACTAGATTACCAGACAGTTTGGCACATGCACGGAGGGAGCGAGTGGAGTAAAAAGAAAAGAGTTACTGTTGGGGTGAGCGAGGGAGGGGTTGGATTGAGGGAGCAAGGAGGAGTGGGAGAGAGAGAGAGTGAGGGAAACTGGCAGAAGAAGGGAGGATGAAGAAAAGAAGACCAATAGAGAGGAAAAACCACGGGAACAAAGGAGGAGAGAATGAAGTGGCGAAAGATACGAAGGAGAGAAAGCCTAATCCTTGAGGCTGCTTCCCGACGCTGCTCAGCCCTCCTCCTCCTCCTCCTCCTCCTCCTCCCTCACCCCTCCTCCTCCTCCTCCTCCTCCTCCTCCTCTCTCCAATCCTCTCTGCACACGAGGAGTTGTATGGGCTTTTACAGTGCAGCTTTGTTTCCTATCAAAAAGGAGCGTGAATGTCAAGTTCTCTTTACTCTTTTCGTTACTTTTCTTCTTCTTTCCTGCCACTTCACCCTCTCTCCATTTCTCAGTTTCCCAGAGTCTCTGCCCCTAACCTCCTCCCTCCTGTCTTTTATTCTCCATCTCTCAATAGAGGACAATGCATATAACAAGCTTTGCATTGAAACAAAAAAGGATCCGGGTCCCGGGCTCGTGGACCCCCTGTCGCGGCACGTCGTCTTTTCTCAAAGGGGGCTTAATTACATATTCATGGTGACACAAATAAGACTCTGTTGCTCCAACACACAAACACGCCACTCAGCCAAAACACCCAGCACCCATCTGCTGGTCGTGTGTTTGCCCTCAAGGAATTGTCCCATCAAACGGAGCACACGTATGTAGAAATGTGTCATTTCGGTCCGTGTTTTACTCGGAGCGTGTCTCAGGAGGGACACCTTTGCGATCCCGTGGCAGGTTTGCTCTGCAGGAATCTGCGACACCACGTGAAAACGATACAGACCATCTATCCCGAAATCTGCGGCCTGTCTTTAATATGGGCGCCACGAGCAAAAAATCTGGAGACGCGGCAGATTGGTGCCTTGGCAGGACTCCAGACAAAATGTCAGAGACAGACATGGGAAGGGACAGGGGATTAAGCGGAGTCGGGCGGAAGTTGGTTTCTTCACACGGACGGAGGGACAAAATAAAGTGTCTCCGGTAATCGCTCGTCTCCAATAAGTGCAGTGTGCTGCTCGTTGTTTTTGAAGCAAATAAACCAGCGCGAGCTATTTACTGGAGGTTTTATGGTATCAAATAAAAAGAATATACAGACCATGAAACGCCTAAGCTGCCGGCTAAGAGGCAAGACCTTAAAACAAAGAGATGCAGGGTGAGATTTCAATGGAGGACAGCTGGCATGGCGTGGAGCTCCTTTTCTCTACCTGTCGCTTTCCTTCCCTTTTCAGTTCCATATATCAGTATTGGACACACACATTTGTGTGTGTGTGCATGTGTCTGCAAACTGTCCCTCCCTCACACTGACTGATGAGTTCTGTGCCCACACACACACAAACACACACACACACACAAACAAAATGTCCTGCTGCTTGCAAGCTCCATTCAGAAGGACAACAATATGTCCACTGTTTGGGCCACACTCTAATTAAACAGCGTAAATCTAACTGGAGAAAGAGACGGAGTGGGGAGAGGCAGCAGCAGAGGAAGAAAGTAATAAAAAAAGAGCTAAAAGTGAACGAGGCGAACAGAACCGTCCGAGGTAGTAAATGGGAAAGAGATGAAGATGAAGGCAGGACAGAGGAAATGAGAGTCAGAGAGAGAAATTGGAACAAATGACAGAAGAGAGGAATAGAAACGACAGACAACAGTGCAGAAATTGGTGGCCTGATACTTGCTGCAATGAGCTCAACTGTTTATTATGGGGATTAAGAAAACACACAGTTCACAGAAAAAAATAAAATGACCAGAATTAATCATACATTTACATTTAACAACCATATTTTAGTTGTTTTCTTCCATAAAGTGTACCGGCGTCGGAAAATAATAGCTTTTAGTTGTTCCATGACAATGAGAAAGAGAATTCATCTACATCTGTAATAAAAAGACTAAAATAGGATTATAACTTTTTACAGTGCAGGACTGTATGGGACCAGTGGGAACTATATTATAGGCCATTGATTGGGAACAAACGGCTTTCTCTCTCTGAGCACCAGCCCCACACAGGCACAAATGCACACACACACACACACACACACACACACACACACACACACACACACACACACACACACACACACACACACACACACACACACACACACACACACACATGCACAGCTAACTAAAACAAAAAGCCTGGAAACGAGATCCCCAAATGAGGCCTTAGGTTTCGAAGGCCATGAAAAATTCATAATTCCAGATCTTTACATGAAACTCTAGAAGGAATTAGGCCTAACAGCAGGAGACGCTGGGAATCGGTTTCAGAACATTTAGCTTCTCCCCTCTCTTTTTCCTCCTCTCCCCCGCTCAGCCTGTCCCTCTAGTAAACACGCACGTTCACACAACACAAATGCAAAACCACACACACAGACACACACTGGTAGACACACACTTGCACAAAGAGGCAGATTCTAGTGCCATCCCGGGTTTTCCCTCACAGAGAATGAGAGATGATAAATGGTGCGAGTGGTGTGGCGCCGTTTTTCGACGCAGTCTTTTGAAAACCACACTTATTCAAGAACCGGATTGTATCGCTGTTTTCCTCAGATGATAAACATGCCTGCAATTTATTCTGCCGCAATACAAACAACCCATGTCCAGGCTCTTGATTCTTGGAATAGGATGAGCTTTAATTGCTACATGTTTCTATTTACCATACATGAAACGCACGGATCTGCTCCTGGATTTTTCCCAGCCCAACATAAATTAAATCTACAAGGCCAAAGAGAAAGGTCGGTAACAACCATCCAGCAGCTACAACAGATTAAAGAGTGAAACGATAGAGATACAAACTGATAGAGAGATGGGAAATATCTCTATGATGAGTAAAGAAGAACAAAAACTTAAAGAAAGGACGGAGGCAGAGAGGTCGAGGGAGATCTGCCATCACTGGGCTACAGAGAGCAGCAGGAGGGTCTCCTACACAAAACAGCTCCAGACAGTCAAAGACTTCCTTTCACACACACTCCTGAACGCCTGTCCAGGCACACACACACACACACACACGTACACACACACACACACACACACACACACACACACACACACACACACACACACACACACACACACACACACACACACACACACACACACACACACACACACACACACACACACACACACACACACACACTCTGGTACGTTCACACACACAGTGAATGCAGACAGAATGCAGCATTGTTTGACGAGAGAGATATCTTGCTGTGTGTGTCAGTGCCTGTGTGTGTGTGTGTGTGTGTGGCAGTCAGTCAGCTTGTCAAGTCCTAGTGGAGTGATCAAAGCTGGTACAAACCACCCAGAGAGATTTCTCCCTCATCCATTCATCTGTCCTCTCTCTCACTCTGATGCAGAAACAGCATCGAATTCACCACATAAAAACCGGCTCGGCCAATCAGACTGTGCTGGCAGGAGCGGCGCGGCCTATCAAGTTGGCCTATTTTGTTTGCAATAATTCCCAGCTGTCCCCCTACAAGCACTGAACCCTGGATGGCTGCAGTGCACCATGGGACAGGATCAGAGCATAATGGGAGACGGCGTGGGAGCTCTGGCAATATCATAATGCCAAGCGAGTGTGCACGCACATACACACACACCATGTGAGCTCTGCTGGACAAACTGTAACGGTGCCAAGTTCACACACACATGTACAATATCACAAAATCACCCACATGTCGACATCCTGACGCACATACACACAGATACACACACTTGTGCACAAAAACACACACACACTACAGGAGTTCTTTGAGAACAACCCCAAGCTGCCAAGTTCATGATCACACACACACACACACACACACACACACACACACACACACACACACACACACACACACACACACACACACACACACACACACACACACACACACACACACACACACACACACACACACACACACACACACACACACACACACACACCTCCCAGCAGCACGTTCAGTACATCTTCACACCTCTGCACTACCAGGTTCACAAATACACACCTACGCACCAACCCCCACAACACGCACAACCAGCCCCTCCTTTCTGGACACAGAAGCTTCGACAAAGGCCCGTACACACCCACACACTTCTTTCAAACTGTGTCGTACAGTATATACATTTAAACCAAATGTTTAAAAAAAAAAAGGATCCTAGAATAGAATAGTGTTCAATCCATGTACCACAGAAGTGATCGTGTGTAACCATGAGTCCGACAGCCAAACCGTGAAACATGAAATGACAGAGACTGTGGGACCATAAAAAAGTGGAGACACACCAAATGTTTAACGGTAACAACCTATAGCAGCTGAATTGTAAAACCTTCCTAAACCGCAGCTTAGTGATCATAATAAACAGGAGGACTTCTCAGACTACGTGGAGCGATGCGATGCTGACACCCATTCATTTCAGATCCAATGTTAGCTAATGGCTTTTTAAAAGGCCTGAGGGTGGGGCTTAGTCTGAAGGCCGACACACACACACACACACACACACACACACACACACTCAAGTCAACACGAGAGGATCTGAACATTCACCTCTCGTTGTGCGCACACATGTAGGTGTGAGCGTGAGTGTGTGTCTGTGTGAGATAGACTTCTAGCGTGTATCGCAGTTTGTGTAGCTCTGTAGAAAGTTGTCGCTTTAATGACAAAGAGTTAAATAAAAGATTTGTAATTAAATGCTCAGGAGAGACCTGGATACAAAAGAAAAAGCAGTTGGATGAAGTCAGGCTGAATGCGGTGATTGTGCTCAAAATGGATTTTAAAAAATACTTTTGGAGGGTCACCATCCCTCTTCATTAGATTTGAATCCTCAGCAGCAAACAGCATCATTTCATCAAACACCATCACCTTGAATACCGTGAGTCACAGTCTTGGTTAAAACAACAACTTCTATGTCCCTTTTCAAATGCACATAGAAACACGTACTGCTTTCAGACATGCACTGAACTCTGCAGATCCTTCATATTTTGTATTCTCGTAGATAGTCGGGAGAATTGGATGTAACAACACGGGAGCGGGAAAAAATGAAGGAAAGAAAAGCAACATCTACCAGTTAAATTGGCGAAGCTATGTAGAGAGTTTGTGGTGATAAGAGATAAGGGGTGGTGCAAACATGACCATGTGATCTCCGCAGCGGAGGTCATACATCACTTCCTGCCTTTGTCCGCTGCACCCGGCGGAGGATTTGTTGCTGTTGTGAACGCGTCCGTGCACAGAAACCCCCCCGCTGGGTTGAGCACATGTGAAAGACAAAGGGAGGGGTAGAGTCCCGACCCAATTCTCTTCACTTTCCCCGCAGTTCATGTCTTAAAAAAACGGCAACAGAGGGATTTGCTCCCAGCTCTCCACCTGAATGGACTGGGAGTCGAGTCTCTGGCTCTGATGCACAGAGAGGATCAGCTATATAAACAAAGCAAGCGGCCGCCCCCCCACAGCTCGCTCAATGTGTTTGTGTGTTTTGCCCCATTCAATAGAGCAACTCGCCGAGTGACTCCTCACACAAAGGGGACAACTTCAGAGACGCGAGTCGAGTTGTTCGGAGCAGAGACGATAACAGACACTAACACGGCAGACACGTGCAGAGCTGGGATGGAGAGGACGGGGAAACTGGAGCAGAGTGAGGGAGAGGTGGAGGGGCGGCGGCACTTTTCAAAGAGCGGGCAAAAAAAAAAAAGGTTGCAGGAGTTTCATCTGCCTGGAGAAACATCGCCGGCTTCACGTTCCAATTATCAGATTTCTCTATACCAAAGTCAAATTGAGTCGCATGTCGGTGGCAAAGAGTAATTTATCAGAGTTAGGAGAAAGGGCTGCTCAAATCGTGGCCCTAAATTGCGGCGTATTGATTTAACAGTAAAGCAATAGAGAGCGGTCATAATGAATATTGGTGGGTGTTGCTGAAATGCTGCTCCCCAAGGCAACAAGGGCGACATCATGTCCTATTACGGCCCAAATTCCACACACACACACACACACACACACACACACACACACAACCATGCAGGCAGGCCAATGAGTAAAGGTGATTCCACTTTACCGACTCCTTCCTGCTGCAGACCAGGCAGCTTGTACAGTTTCCTCTCATGAGGTACTCAAGTGGAATATCAGTGGTATAATGGAGCGTAAAGTTTCAAGTAACACATAAATCTTGAGGGGATATTAGAATATTACAGTTAATAAGGGATGAAATCCACAATGAGTGCCCGGTGATAAGGTCAAACTTAAGCGAGTTGGGGCCGTGAAAAGGGGGGAAATGTGAAGGCGAGTTAATCAGCTTGATAAAACAACATAAGGGTGGAGTCGTTGATGCTTCTGGGTGAAGAAGTTGCTCCCTAGCTGCAGGAGGTCACAGAGAGTGTGACAGAGAGGAGGATCTCAGACAGCAGCTTCTCACACGGAGACACTCTGAGGAGATAACAGCTCTCACTCCAGATCATTCTTAAACTCCTCTTGTTCTTCACCTGCATGTGTTGCAAAAAAACACAACACAAACCTAATATGTGTTCATGCATGATATATATGAGCTCTGTTTAGATAATGATGGGAGAGCTGAGGATGTTTTATCCCGAAGTTGATCCCCTGGTGTCTGCAGCTTGTTTCTCCTGCAGACTCCTGTTCTTCTCCTTTATGTTATCAGACGGGTATAATTGGCTTCATGCTCGTGGCGACTCCGAGTGTTTGTGACTTCTGATCAATTTTCCAATCGAAGCAGCCAAGCGTCGCATCTATTTTGCAAAGTGCTCCTGCAGTTACGAGACATTAGAGTCGCCTATAGTGTGTGTGTGGGGGGGGGGGGTCCTCCTGCCCTTCACGGTTCAAACCTTCATTTACCTGCAGCCTCGGAGTTTGTATTTACCAATATATAAATACATCTGTCATGGAGCTGAGGTCAACCTGAGCTCCTCGGGAGTTTCTCTGCAGGTACATGTATGTGTGTGTGTGTCTCTTTGTTGGGAACGGAAACCTTATTCTCTTATTCTTGCACTTTACTTGTCCTCATCCCATCCAGCGCACATGAGGCCAGTGGTCTTACATTACTGAAGCCTGTGTTTGTCGCTTCACGCAGAGAAACGTGGGCTGCGAGTTGAGCAGCGCAGTTAGAGATGGGGAAGGAAATGCGCAAATTGACGTGATTGACACTTGAAAGAAATACACGTACACAACGCGCTCACCTGCGACCAGAGCAATTCAAATGGAATATGGAAAAAAAGAAAAGAGAAAGTGCAGCCTGCATGCCTCCTTTGCAAGGAGCTCATCCAGCCGCTGCGTGTACCACCCGGCATACCGCCACTAACACACACACACACACACACCCACCCACCAGCACATCACTGGAGGAGAAGCTCCACAGCTTCCAAACAATTCACGGGACTGTTATTTCCACAGAGGGGTCTGAGAGAGAGAGGAGTCCGAGTCCTGCCTTACCTTGTCCGAGTCCCGGCCGGGCGAGCACCAGGAGGAGCAGGATCCACATCCTCCCCAAGCCGCAGCGCTCGCGTCCTATTCCACTTCGTCTCTGTCCACTTGTCCCCATTAGTGCCAGCGGCGCGTAAAACACATAAAAACGGTGAAAACTCCTCTGTTCCCCCCCACGCCAGCCCAAATCTCCTCCACCACTGGGTCCGCGGATCAGTCAATCGAGTCCCTCCAGAAAAGAAGCCCCAGGAAAGGTGCGGGTATAGGCGGGTAGAGGTGGGTATAGTCCCGGTGTCTGAGTCCCGGTCTCCTGCAGGTTGAGCTGTGAGAAGTGCGAGGTGGTGGAAAGTAAGCACGGGTCCCTCCACTCGTGTCTGTGGCACAGCCTCCTCTGCTCGTCTCTCTCTCTCTCTCTCGCTGTGTGAGCGCTCCCTCTCTCCTCCAGACTCCCCGTTTACGCAGAGAGAGAGAGGGAGAGGGGGGGGAGAGGGAGAGAGAGGGGGGAGATGCCACCGCCCTCTGGCTACACTAGACCCCCTCTCTAAGATGTGTATACTTTAATGACAACAAAACAGGATGGAATTAAAACCTCACTAAATGTATGCGTAATTTGCGGATTTAATGACATGATGCGTGACTTCGGTTCCGCTGTCCTCGCTCCACACGCTGAGGATGAAGAGTTTCTCTCCCTCTTACGCTTCTTTGAATCAATCTTCTATGAGTTCAAACAAACACCATCAGAGCTTCTTCAGACAGATATTTTACTTTTACTGACTCGGACTTGTCCTCTGTGACTAGTTGGCGACTTCTAGACCACAGTGTCTTTCTGTAGCGTGCGCAACTGAGCGCTGCCGGTGCGGAGCAAAACAAGGAGCCACGTTTCTCCGAGAGCTCAGCGACTGATGTCTGCCCCCTGACGGCCACCTGGACGTGTGTGTGTGTGTGTGTGTGTGTGTGTGTGTGTGTGTGTGTGTGTGTGTGTGTGTGTGTGTGTGTGTGTGTGTGTGTGTGTGTGTGTGTGTGTGTGTGTGTGTGTGTGTGTGTGTGTGTGTGTGTGTGTGTGTGTGTAAGTGTGTGTGTGTGTGTATTTGTAAGTGTGTACGTGTGTACGTGTAAGTGTGTGTGTGTGTTTGTGTGTGTGTGTAAGTGTGTACGTGTGTATACGTGTGTGTGTACGTGTGTGTACGTGTGTGTACGTGTAAGTGTGTGTGTGTGTGTGTGCGTGTGTGTGTGTATGTGTAAGTGTGTACGTGTGTGTATGTGTAAGTGTGTGTGTGTGTGTGTGTGTGTATTTGTAAGTGTGTACGTGTGTGTACGTGTAAGTGTGTAAGTGTGTGTGTGTGTGTAAGTGTGTGTGTGTGTTTGTGTGTGTGTGTGTATGTGTAAGTGTGTGTGTGTGTAAGTGTGTGTGTTTGTGTGTGTGTGTGTGTACGTGTGTGTACGTGTGTGTACGTGTAAGTGTGTGTGTGTGTGTGTGCGTATGTGTAAGTGTGTGTTTGTGTGTGTGTGTGTATGTGTAAGTGTGTGTATGTGTAAGTGTGTGTTTGTGTGTATGTATAAGTGTGTGTGTACGTGTAAGTGTGTGTGTGTACGTGTAAATGTGCGTGTGTAAGTGTGTGTGTGTGTGCGTGTGTGTGTGTGTAAGTGTGTGTGTGTGTTTGTGTGTGTGTATGTGTAAGTGTGTACGTGTGTGTGTGTAAGTGTGTGTGTATGTGTAAGTGTCTGTGTGTGTGTGTGTGTGTAAGTGTGTACGTGTGTGTACGTGTGTGTATGTGTACGTGTGTGTACGTGTGTGTGTGTGTGTGTGTGTGTGTGTGTGTGTGTCCAACAGAGTCCATCAACATTATTACAAGCACAGTAGAACCAAAATGATGTGAGCTAAAAAAAAAATTATATAAACATTCTGAAAGCTGATTTTGTTTATCTTGGTTCCTGTACACGTGGATTAGATGGAGGTCACCGTCCCAACTATTATGTATTCACCACAATGGCAAATATGAGGTAGTGTTCATTGTACCAAACATCTTTCAGTGCCGCCAGAACAAAATGATAGAGGCTGCATTGCAAGAAACAATGATCCACGTTTCCATCTCTTTAAAAACATGCAGTAGCCTGAGCTGCTTGAAACGTGGCGACCGCGAGTTTGTGTCATCGTTGTGTTTCCACATTTCCACAAGTTTATAAAAACACAATCATGTGTAAAGCTTTGTTTGGGCACATCATCTTTTTCGAAAATGAAAAAACTGATATGATATAAATACACAATTGGCCCCCTTGAGTGCCCATGGGAAAGATAAACATGTGAGTTGACCGATGAAACACTTTAAAACAAGTTTAATTTCATTGTGAATGTGTGGTTGCAGGACACACACACACACACACACACACACACACACACACACACACACACACACACACACACACCACCCACCCACAGTCGTCTAGCTAACATAACTCTCAGCTGTGTCGCTGCACAGTCATTTGAGCAGCACAGCCCGCATCATGCATTGTAAATGGCAATAGTAAAATATGTGCTCGGTGCCATTTGTCACCACAGCAGCCCCACAGCTCAGTGACTACCACTGGAAGTAGCTGCTACCCGCAGGGACCCGTAAAAGCCTTTTTATTCTGCCACTTTATTGGGAATGGGAAAGCAATAAGTAACACAAGAAACATATGGCACTCTTGGATATGGATCAGCACTAGCAACAGTCAATGGCGATGGGGGTTTTCACAGTTCCATGTGGTAGAACAATGTATCTATATATATATATATATATATACTTTACTGCCTATGAATTCAATGTGATATTTAAATGGTGCATTAAAGGGCGGTTTGCTTAAGAAAATGTTTAGGTTAGAAACGCACAGCTGAAGCTCCGACAAGCTCAAACTGAAAACAGATTTCTTCTTAATGTTGAATGTGAACCTGCTTCCTCCTCTTCCTCATTTCTAACAGTTTGAATTGTTATTTCCACTGCTGTGAACGGGAGATGTGAAAACTGAAGAACTCCTCCACTTAAGCTGAAAGAATACAGATTAATGTGTGTGTGTGTGTGTGTGTGTGTGTGTGTGTGTGTGTGTGTGTGTGTGTGTGTGTGTGTGCCCGAGAGCCCAACACATCCACTTCTAACTAAGCTCCCGGAGGACTTTGTCGCGCTGGCTTCATGTCCCCCTCTCTTTGAATGTTAGATTCATCAAAGACAATCCAACATCACTTTATTCATGTCGATCATTATTACAGAGATAGATATAGAGTGTGTAGAAAGTTGAACATATTTTCCCATTGGTTTTCTGAGCCTGTAACCCGTAGCATCAAAGACACGGTGATAATGAGAGGGGGAGACAGAAGTAGAATAAGATATTAAAGGATATCACCACTTTCAGAATCCAGAGACGAGGGTGATAGAAAGGTGTTTTATTATTCAGAGCTGATTTGGGAAAACATGGATAGTCTTCAGTGTTCAGTGTTTTACATTAATGCCAATGTGCAGTAATGGCGAACAGTTATTTTTAGTATAGATATTAGTTTTAATAGGAATAGTTTTAAAATTAATACTTCCATACTTTAGCGACTAAGCTTAATCACCTGCTTTATGAGAGGTTATATGAGCAGTTTGATGTCTCTCTAGTATTTGAACTCGCTGATGTCTAGTTGTCAGTGTAAGGTTGCCAGGCAACCAGCATAGACTTCAGGACAGTCACTATAACTCTTTATAAAGATGAACGTCACAGCAGCTTCCCAATAGGCAAGTCAAACTAACTGCCCCCTGGTGGCTGGCTGAAGTAAAGGTTGTCAACCCTGCCCCATTGTGAAGCCAAAACATTGTCACTGCCCCCTGGTGGCTGGTTGCAATATAGGTCATGAACCCTGACCCATATAGTGAAGCCAAAACATTGTAACTGCCCCCTGGTGGCTGGCTGCAGTATAGGTCATGAACCCTTGCCAATCCATGTTACATTACATTGCATGTCATTTAGCTGACGCTTTTGTCCAAAGCGACTTACATTTATAGTACACTCAACATTTTTTTTGTGAGGGTCCATTTAGGGGTTCGGTATCTTGCCAAGGACATTTCGGCATGCAGTTCGGGAAGAGCGGGGATTGAACCGGCAACCTTCTTGTTGGAGAACGCCCACTCTACCCCCTAGGCCCCACCACCCCGGTTGTGCAGTTAGTTGACCTCAAATCATTGTTTCTCCCCAAAGATGGTTTCTTGTAGATGCATGTTCAAGTGTTTTTTCCTGATAAGGTTGACTTTAATTAATAATGTGTATCTTTGTATGATAAGAGGGTGAGACGTCACAATAGACGACTGAGACCAACGGGTGATTGGTGTTTTAACGGGACCTTGATGGGCTTCACTCCACGATCACGATTGTGAAGACTCAAATGACATCACCACTGGAGATGGTCGTTTCTGTATCAGGGTTATGGTGGCTTAATTGTAATTTACATTTAAACAGGAGGGATATTTATTCTTTTTCACTCTTCACACACTTTCAACTTTCAACTTTCATGTCTACAGCTGAACACAGCAGCATGAAGGCCTTTAAAGATATACTTATGGAAAGCTTTCCCAATTCCAATATTTGTTGGCCCATTGTTATGACGGCAGGCTTTTTGTCCCACTGTCAAATGTGGCCATTATAAAGAGGTATACACACATTTGGCTTCAATAATCCTCCTCTCCACTTGCAACTTTAGATGAATCACAATGAACAGCCAGCGACCGGCAGGATGCTTATGAGAGTTTCAGAATGATGGATAACAATGGCTGTGAGGTTTTCATCATTGAACCAGCCCAGATTTATTTGGGTGGAGGAAGTTGTTATCTTGTTTTCTTGTCGTAGGAGCAACAGAAGCGTAACTACACACTTTCTAGAAAGAAACTAATCAGACTTGTTGGCTTGTAAACACAATTAAGTCATGTCAATGTATATTCTTTGGGGTTGTACTGAGGTTATGCTAATGTTCGGAGCCGTCTACATATCCAGGAAAACAAACCAAATGTCACAATTTAACATGTGCAAATCGCAAATTGACGATAATGAAAATGACACTCAACTCCGTGGAAAGTTAAAGCTCCAACCAGCTCACATTCCCAGGCTCCCTTCTCTTAACATCAGTCTATTGTCACTCTTCTGCTGTTCTGCCACGCTACCAGTAGAGATACAGCAGACATGCCATCGTGTGTGTGCCTATACCTGCACTATCTCTATTGCATGTAACAACAGAGAGCGGGCCCCGTGGGGGTGACTAGGTTTAATCTCTTTAAGCAGTTACATAATGGCCCCCAGTTCATGTTTTAATCAGCGAATAGATGGCTGTGCCCAGGGACGAATAATCACATCTATAACTTTCTAATCTAATATCCAGCTACATTCAAGTGGATTAGAGAGGAGCAGCGAGGGAGAGGAGGGGCACAGGTGGTACACCTAGATGTGAGTGTTGTGGGAGGATTTATTTGCGTGTTGTTTTTTCAGATAGAGAAAATAAGAGTGAGAAATCATGTGCCTCTGTCCTGAGTCTGCACGTGCGTGTGTGTCTGTGTGCAGCCACATGAATGTGTGTACGTCCGCTTATACCGTATTTTGACCACTACGTCAGTCCTTTCAGATCACTTTTGATTCCAGTCGTTTGGAAGGTTGTTTGGTGATGAGTACTGACAATCTCATTCCCTAGATGGCTGTGTGTGACCTGCGCTGAGTGCCGCTCCCTGGGTGCAACATCACCGTGGGAACAAAAGTGAATGAAGAAATTCATCCAGACAGACAGATGGGACGGATAGACAGACAGACAGGCAGACAAGGAGAGAATGTATCAGAGTAATCAAATTGAATTGTTTCCCATCACACACACACACAGATAAAGGCTCACTCACTGGCATTGTAGGATTTAGCAGGACAAACTACACTACAATAAATGAAATTGAAAATCCCAGTCAGCATGTGACCTCATAGGCAGTAAAGACTGCATCATACATTTATCATAAAAACCAATGCGGTTTGTAGTTCCATTTATTTGCCTAATTCTAATCTGTGTAATGGTCTAAAGATACGAACATTACAGGACAAAGCATGAGGAAAATCAATGCAATGTTCATTTCTTGATTAGAAGTCGGAGTCTTCATCTTCGTCGTGCCCCGACATACTTCAATGCGTCTTATTTCTTTTCGTGATAATTACACATGAAAGCCAATAAAACTCCGCCAGCCCAGTGAGAGCAGGTCACAGGGTCGAACCACTTTGAAGAAAGTTGTTTTCTTTTATAAAATAAGGGGTTTAGTGAATGTAAACCCAGTTATATTGATAAACATTTTAAAAAGCTTCAATAAAAAAAGCAAGGACACAGAGCAAGGTCTTTGACAAAATAATAAAAAGGAAAAATAGGACAAATAGTGATGGAAGGAGAGGGACAGACGTGCAGGGCGTAGAACAAAGCTGTGTGGCTTTGTGAAAACACTCTAACTCTTATCTGTGAAGAGCACCAAGTCAGTGAAGTTGGAATTCAGACAGAACCCATCGAGTGTCTCTCTGGTGATTCCATGTGTAGTTGCTAGACTGTTCAAAGACTGCTTGGCATTGTTTAAATGGACGACATATTAGCTGTACGTGCTCATGCATATGCAAATACTTGTGTTCATGTAAGTATGTTTGTTTACTCTGTGCATTTTGTCCACATGCCAAAAAAGATATGACATTGGTAAAAATGGATTTGTGCATCAATATACAACATCCTAGATACTGGTGTTGGTGTTTGTATCCAGTAGTAACACTATGCAGGGAGGTTTCTAGGAGCAGGTTTTGTTGGTAACGTGAACATGTACTGGGAAACACATGATTGTAACCATGATGGGAAGGTAATATACATGTACTTCTTGCCACTGGGTTTCACAGTAACCAGGTGACTGACTGTTGGTGGCGTTAAAATGCAAGGAAATGCAGTCATGCACCACTGAAGCTTCGAATTAATACAAATGAAAGCTGGTAAACATGGACAGAGACAAAGCATGAGTTGAAGTATTCAAAAGTTTGCTTTGTAAATGTTTCATGAGACGGAAATGCACTCAGGCCCCAAGTGTACGCACAAGGCATTTTTGTGAGAACCACAAGATATAAACAAGGAAACTCTACAGGACATGTATTAAGTATGATTTATTGGTGGCCATGGTTAAGTGATGTTGCTATTGATCATTCTTTGATCTAATATAAATAGGATGCAGCAGGAAACATCATGGTTGGCGGTTACCATCTTTTATTTTTAAATAACAAAACATTAGAGCAACAGTAACTCGTCCCCTATCACAGCTCAGTAGGGAGGGGACGCTAACAGGGACCGGGACGAGGCCACAGCAGTTTCCTTCTCTGGACGATGTGCCTGCTAAGACACCACAAGATGTTTTTTCCACCACATTTTGTATCCAAGAGTGTGGGCCTCTTCAAAAAAGTGTTGTGTGCCTTCTACACTTCAGCAGATATGTTTTGATGCGGCTATGGGCAATTTAGTTAATTGCTTGCTCTTGCTCTTCAAGTGACTCGTGAACACTAATCCAGAAAACTATAATGGTGAAAACACTCAACCATCACATCATCTCAACATTATCTACACTTAAGGTGTCTGGATACATCTGGACAATGAAGATACAGGTTTTTCCTTCTTGAAAAGTGTTTCTGTTGTATTCTAGGACTCCACCATTCTCATTAGTGTGGATACCCAAACTGAGCCAGTGTAACAGTAGCCTGGGCCTGGCTCAGATAACATTTTAAAATGATAATTCGGATTTAAAAATGAGGGTTCGGAGATGTTGGATAGGTTAGCCTACTTGATTTTTGACATTGCATATTTCTGTAATGGGAGGAAAACATTGCAGTGCAACACAAACTCAGTGCAGCTTACATTAACTGAATTGGACTCAGGTCGGGTTCAGACACCAAAGATTTCAGCCGAGCCGCACACTACTTCTCATTCAGATTACAGTGCAGTGTTTCCTAATGGCACTGCAGGAAGTGTTTTTTATTAAAGGGTAATTAAAAGTGTGGGTGAAGGCTCACTGTTCTTGTGCTGTTAGTTTTAAAAAGGGAAGATGCGTGTATAAAAGCCAGAACAGGATTTTAATAATTCACTCATTTGCAGCAGTAGATTGGAAGTCAAGAACACACTCACTGAGAGACTCACGGGAGAAGCGATGCAGAAAGCAACCATTTCCCAGCTGGCCTAAGGCTAGAGGCTGGCATGTATGTGAATCTGCTTCCCCTGTGCCTGTTGCCACACATGCTGAACAGAAGGTTGGTCCTTATGAAGGCTATTATTGACAGACTGCATCTTCCTGTTGTAAATATAAGCTCCAAAATGCTATGAAAAAATGTCATGAAGTTAATATTCCAATGACATTTCTAGCACATTTAGTAATTCGGAGTGATTCAATGCGGCCCAAAGTCAGAGCAGGAGCCGTGGCATCTCACAGACAAACAGAAGCAGAAGCCCCAACATGAGTTTTATCAACAGTTCTTGGATCAGTGGCACCGACAAGTTTTCATCGGACCAAATCCAAAATGAGGATATTGTTTGAAGTGGAAGACTTTGAAATCGGATAAGAAAGCACTGCTGAGTCATGGCCAAACCACGTCCTCTGTTATACCCCAGCCATTTGACAGATCCAGCTCTGTCATGCAAGAAGAGACTCGACGCGCACCATCTGCCTCCATCGCCCGTCACAATACTGTATGCCACCCGACCATGGCTCAGTGGGGGGGGCCCGCCTCTTTGCAGCACACACACGCTATGAAGAATTTTATAACTGAGCCACAAAGCTCAGACATATTCAATTAGGGAGCTCCAATAAACATTTGTTTATGACGCTGTGGCGTGGCAATGTTATTAAAAATACATGTGGGTTATTAAATCAGTGTTTCTGCAAATGCAATTTCTTATTATCTCAAAAGTCCTTTCAAATAAATGCCTTTGATGCAGTTTCATTGTTTAAAGCTCTTTACTTTTGTTCTGTTTCATGATCATCTGAATCCTTGCAGCACTGACACTAACAATCCTTTAACTTGAGCATTTAACATGGTTTGTTCAATTAAAGGTGACTGTAAGGCAAATAACTTCACTTGATGAGCAATACAGCTGATTTTTCTATAAATAAAGGACATTTCATGTGTCACTTACCATTTTCAGACATTTTATAGAGATTGGCTTTCACAAGTAAAGAACGTAGCAGGAGATTGTCTAAATCTTCAGTATCTTCTACAAATATGGCTCCACTTTTTTGATCCTGAGATATATTCTTTCAGTTTTGTGTCTGTCGCGTCTTAGAAATGTCATCAACACACAACATTTATAGGACATTTTCCAAAGTGGGTGGCGGGGAAATGTTCCAGAAAAAAAGGAGCAACTGACTCGGACTTTTGGCCTCTCACATACAGACCTCTGGAAATTTTAAGGAAAATGTCTGGAGTTCATTGCATGTAAGAAAGCAGCTATCATGTCTCTTAGCCTCCACAGCAGTGGTGCTCTTCACTCTGATACACACTCCTCATGCAACTGTGCGTACTATCTGTTCCTACTGAGTGACTTGTGTGGACAACTTAAGTGATCTGAGGCTACTGTGTGTAGATTTATGTCTAAATACAATCAAAACAAAATCACACTAAAAGCATGCTCATTTCAGAGGCGGTAGTCAAGAAAGTAATTTAACTTTGTGTCACAGTTGCTCAGGCTGATCTCAGCCTGTTTTGAAGGGGATGATGTTATCTCAGCCGTAATAGGATACAAGCAAGTTTTCTGATCATGTGCTTCAACATGTTGCCCCTCTCCCCAAAATGGCATTAGGAGAGAGATGTCAAGCTATCACTTTCTTTAGATCTCCTCTGCCAAATTTCCCCAGAGAAATACTCTCGTACCTTTACAAATGACACTTCAAATTGTGTGTGTGTGTGTGTGTGTGTGTGTGTGTGTCTGGGCATGTGTGTGTCCCACCATAACTTTCAGAAACTGATTCCCATCTCAAAGCTTGTTGCCAACACACAGTATCACCACGTTAACTTACAAAAAAGGTGCTAACTGACGGATGCGATGTGCTTCCTGAGCCAGGAGCACACTACACTTAATTCCCTTTCTCTGTTTCTAGGTGTTAATGGCTGGCAATCAGCCCAAGTGCTTTTTGATAAGCTCATTATTAATTCATGCACACCCCAAGAAACTCAAATCACACTTAATTACAACTGTGATTCCAGCAGTGACCAATATTGATGCAATAAAATAATTAGGAGCTGCTTCTGCTGCTGCTGCTGCATCCTCTTTCTGACTGCAAGGGATAGAGAGAAAATAATGTGTTGAGAATATAGATGACAAAAAAAAAGAAAGCAAACTGAGTCGAAGATAATGGGCAACTTCGACAGAGAGAGAGAGAGAGAGAGAGAGAGAGAGAGAGAGAGAGAGAGAGAGAGAGAGAGAGAGAGAGAGAGAGAGAGAGAGAGAGAGAGAGAGAGAGAGAGAGAGAGAGAGAGAGAGAGAGAGAGAGAGAGAGAGAGAGAGAGAGAGAGAGAGAGAGTTTACTTGTGCAGGTGTGTAAAATGCTTAATTATTTAATAGCATTTTCTTAATTATCACAATTTTTCTCTTCAAAAAAATGAGTTCCCTTAAGCTAGGCTCAGACTACAGGAAATTTGGGGCTGATTCAATTCTGTCCCTCCAAGGATCCGAGGAGGAATTTGCTGAGGAACATTGGTCAGTACCGATGTTGGGCCCAGGTTGTCTGGTCGCGGGGTTAAACAGCCGCAGACTCATTAGTGCCACTTCGTAATTACATATGGTTATGTCAGCAGAACCACAACAGCCAATAAGAGAGACTGAGACAGAAGCAGCTGAGAGTTCTGCCAAGCTCGATAGTAAAAATCTCACCTGAAGAACAGATAATCTATACTGATCATTTCACTAATTTAAACTTCTGAGTAAGTAGTCACCATTATTTTACTGATCTTGTAGTGTGGGTGGGTTTAAGATTACAGAGAAGAATATCAAGATTGTTCTTAGGTGCAGCAGGCAGATTATTGGGTAAACCTGAATTTTAACTCTAGATTTCCTTGCGTCTGATCGGTTCGAACTTGTCGTTGCTCTTAGTCAATCATCTAACCTCTTGATCTCTACAGATTCACTCAATAGTCTGCGGTGGAGTTGGGTGCCGAGTGTCTTCCTTATCGTTTGATTTCTTCTACTGTGGCATTTAGTTTTAAACTTGTTTGGTTTGTTGTGTATGGTCATTTGTTTATTCAGCTAATAAACAGATACATAAAGTGAAATGTTGTGCAAATCCGGCTCATCCTGGCTCATTGCCTCAGGATTCTGTAAAACAAAATTGATCATAATATTATTCCTGTGCTTTTGCTTGATTTCAAAGTTCACACTGCTCTCAAGAATCTCAGATGAATAAATAAACAGACTACCTGCCGCTGTTCGCCCGGAAACAAGTGAGTTTGCGAAAATCGGGCTTTTTGCAGATAAGAGTTGATCACGTGAAGGAAGTCTGGTTGCCTGATGATTGCCATCCTCGTTCTCCTATCTCCTTATCTGCTCCCCTGTAGATAAAAGAAAACAGTTTGCAGCTACTTACTGGGACCCTGTAACACATTAGTGTCGACTGCCACGGCCTTCAAAGACTACCCCTGTCTGTCTGTGTGTGTGTGTGTGTGTGTGTGTCTGTCTGCGAGACCGAGAGACAGGGAAGACAGAGAGCGTGTATTTAAGAGTTACTGGGCCCAGGATGTTATGCGCGCGCACGAGTGTGTGTGTGTGTGTTAGCGCGTGCACATGAACGTGCGTGCTGACATTCTAAAGAGGTGTAAGGTCAGGGGTCATGTCAGCCGACTCAGCTGTCACCCCCTGAGCTCTTTATAAAATCCCTCACAGCTCTTTCAGCTGCTGTTTGAACATCATCAATCTGGCGTGGCCCGTAAACCTCAAGGCTGCCGAGGTTTTCACAACGCCGCCGCGTGTTTATTTGACAAAACTTGTCTTGTTATGCCAGCCTTAAAGGCCTGGAAGTGTGTATCAAAAAATCCACGTGCTTAATAAATTTCTGAGCAAATAGAGCAACAAAATATAAAAGGGAAAAGATCCAGCCAACGTGTGTGATCTTTTAACTTGACTCAAATGTGATTTGCAGATTTGGGGATAGCAGGTAATTAGATTTTTTAACATCTACATTTGAATGTGAGAACTTTTATATGATGCTCTAATGAGGTTGAGGTTTTATTGGGTAAGAATTGAAACTGAGGCAATGAACTTGGGGAAGATATGACTGTTTGGAACATAGTGAATGTATAGATGGGCAGAGGAGAAGCGGATTAACTGAGGGAATAGTTTGAGAACTTTCTGTTTTACTTTTTTAGTACTATAAAAATAGGGACACTACTCGAGTCCACAGTAACTGTCTTGTGAATTCAGACTGACAACCCACTGGGAAGAGGCAAAAAATAAACTATTAAAGTAAAATTTCACGTCTCGAGTTTGAGTCTTGGACACAGAAGATACCACCAATCGATGGACTGTAAATATAATTATATTCTTTAAAAAAATTTGAAATGTGGACCTACGAGCAAATAATTCATATTTATTTTAAAAAAGTGACAGGTTTTCGTCCGAGGTTGAACTTAATGAGAACATATTACTTTTTAAAAGTTAGTCTAGGCTTTTAAAAATAACATAGGTGCAGTGGAAATCCTGCACTGTTAAGAGACACTGAGAACCAAGTCCCTCATTGTCTGAAGTGGATGTTTTGCGAAAGAAACTTTTACTCTGAAGGCTATCTTTTCTAAAGGCTATAAAGATCATTAGCAGGTTTGTTGTGCAGTGGCAGCAGCACCACTCTGACTGCCTGACATGCGTTGACAAATCTTCCGCCTCCCAGGAGCCTTTTAAGTCTCTATTGTAAGAAAGTTGCTTCTGAGCGAAATGTTAACCTTACAAAGTGTTTTCACATTTTATGGTGCGATGTGTTGTGCCTAGTGCACAAAGAGAGAAATTCAATCAGAGGAACTGAAAAATACCGGAGGAACTGTAAAGGTGCATGTTTTAATTAAATCTGCAAGAGAAAGGTCAGAAAACGTCTCTGTCCTTCCTGCGAAAGTCGAATTAAGGTAGACAAAAAAAGAATCTGATGAATATTTTTTCAAGTAAGACAAAAGAATGAGAAGACGGACGACATAGCGAGGTCCTATACTCCTCTGGTGCTTATAGGAGCATTTTCCCTCCGGATAGTTAAGCATGAAATTAGAATGAGATTTAGAACACGAGACAAAGCGTGACACAGGGGAACAATGCGAAACAATGAACATAATCAAAGGTGGCCTCCAAGGAAGGGTGGGAGGAAGGGAGAGGGTCGGGCTCAGTGGTTTCTCCTCCCTTACATGGATTTTTAGAAAGTATTAAATCCACGATGAGCTTGTGTCAAAGAGGACGGCAAGGTTCATTTGTCATAATTTTTTGATGGTTGATGGTTGATCCTAGATGAAAGGGATCACTCTGTGAGTCAGGAATTATATTTTATACATTTTTATATATTTGTGGATTGACAATCACCAATAAATAATGCATAAATAATAATAATGCACTAGACTGTTACTTTTTTTACTACTGTATTATCCCGCCTATAGTGTATTCATATTTATATATATTTATATATTTACCTTGTTCATAGTGTATTCATTGTTCTTATATCTGCAAGAATGATAATATACTGTAATATCCCATATATATGTCTCATTGTACAGATCTTATTTATTTACATATTCACTTTAAATATGCACATACTCTGCACTTTTACTGCCTTTTTTGCACTTCTGGTTAGATGCTAAACTGCATTTCGTTGTATAAGTACTTGTACTGTTCAATGACAATAAAGTTGTATCTAATCTAATCTAATCTAATAAAAGGAGACTTGTAGATTTTATATTTGAAAGAAATGTCCACAATTATGTAACTTGAAATATCTAAATCAAGTAAAAGACTTTTGCAGAAGTGTATTTATTCAAATATGATAAGAAGCCAAAACACCAAAAACTTAGCCAGCAACTCGCACTTTAACCTACAACATTATGTGATTGCCTAATGAAGAGGTGATTCCTCTGTGTGTCTGTCAATGGACTGTCATAAATACTCCACCACATTGTAATAAAGATACCAAGGGCTTCACACCGATAACTATGTGACCAACCCACCAGAAAAAAGATAAGAAAACAGCTAAGGTGTGTTGCATGTTTGGAGAGATACTGAGCTCCTGTCACTCACCTCGGATTTAAAAGCTCCCAGGTATGAACAGGCTCGAGTGGGCTGTCGAAGTTTTTGTTGAATCTTGTTTGCTGGTGCACATTGTGTACACCCTGCACTCAGAAGCTGTTCCCTGACTGATACACACCAGAGGGAAGAGTCCCACTTAGCCTGCTTCATCAACCCTGTCCCCGACAAATTACATTGATACACAACTCATTTGTATCAACAAGTGCATCACTGGTGTGACAGGAGTGCACTTTGTATGCCCACCGTCCGCCCTGACCACGTCCTGGCGACTGTGGCTGCTGGAAATAAATGTGGGGCTTCATTCATTAAAAAAAAACGTTGCCTCTGAATGGATTAGCGACGATGTTGGCACCACAACTTAATTGGGAAAGCAGATTAATTGTATATGAATGTAATTACCAGGAGACAGGGTTGGTTTCTTCCAGATTGAATGGATTGGGGACACTTGGAAAAGGGGAGCTGGCACAGGAGGCAGGGAAATACTGAAAATGGTCTGGCCCACACGGCCATGCACCGGCCCAGAGGGCGAAGACACGAGAGCGGATCGAGCCACAGCACACTGCGGTGATTGAAATGAAGTGCCACGCTTGTGTTTCTCTCTACTGCCCAGTCTGCAGTGGCCTACCTGACAGCGTGTGGTCTAGAGCAACCTTTTCATCAAGGGGCGACCCTGACATGACCGGGTGTTAAAACATGCCGCAGGCCAGAGGCTTCCAGGAGCAAGGAGCCACACATCATGCAGGAGGGGATTCCCACTAGAGGGATGCAACCTGCCAAAACAAGGACACACGCTCTCTGACTGTCTTACACACATTCTAAAGCTTTTCACGTTTTCCTTCTTCGTGCCGTAATTGGCTTTTTGTTGCATTTAAATAGTGCTTGTGGATTCTTGAGCTGCCTCTGTGCTAGGGGACAAGAACCATGAATTTTGAAGCTACATTAAGCCAATTTTCCCCACACACTCTTTTTTATTCCCTTCATTTTAGCTGTTATAGGTGTGAGTCCCTGCAGATAGATTTTGCAGAACCAGCTAAGGTAAGAAATGTTTCTGAAAAGATGTGTTACAAGTCTTGTACTTACTGTGGGCATAAGACTGAAAAGAACCTTTTTCTCTTGTATGCCCACTTGGTCACAAGTTGTGTTCACAGTGCATTCAAATATTTGATTCAAGGAGAAAGGTTATTCCAAATCATGTGCGTGATCTTAACCTCCATGTTTAAGATCCCAAGTCTTTTTTTTCATCAAGGGTCTGAATCATTCTCAAAGTAAGAGTGGGTGTCTCTGTCTTCATGGAGCCAGACTCATCTCTCATACTTACACCTGCAATCTTTCTTACCCAGAAGGTCGGTCTATATGTCCCTGTCATGGGAAAACAGAAAACAACCCTTTCCACAGAAATGGAAAGTATGGCAGAATCTCACTGATTCCCAGTTCGGGTAATGCTGAACATGTGACCTCCTCCCTCCACTCCAGTTTGGTCTCAAGTGGAAGAAAACTTAAAGTGACGTCCACAGAGGAGATCTTGTTCTGTGTGGAAACAGACGAGCGGCAGGAAAGTGAGCGGCCTGTGTCACTCATCACAGAAGGCATTCAATACTTCTGAATGACAGGTCTGCAAATTGCGAGTCAATGTGATGGAAGGATTGTGCAGCAGTTACCTCAGGTCTACCAGAGAAGGTCTTCCTCCTCCAGTCTGGAAATAGGCAGGATAAAATGTAAACATGACACATGACGGGTTCAGGTGGAGAGCCTATTGCTCACTATGTTTGGGGCTAATTACATTACTAATTACTGTATTACTGAAATTAGCTATTTTAATCCTGAACTGCATTCCCTACCCTTTACTCCGAATATTACTTTAATTTAATTGATATTTACTAAGGGATAAGTGAAGATAACTCAAGATTCTTAAGCGATTAAGTTAAACCTCAGTGGTATTTTTATCTATAATGTACATATGCACAATGTCACTCGTCAGGATCGTTATGTTCCTTCTCAGTTTCACGCCAAACTTTTTGGAATCTTATTAAAGTGTTGAGTCGTGACTTTGTGTAATTTGTTGGATGAGCTTTAGTGTGCCGTTAAATAGCGTTGCCACAGCACAAGAATAATATAATGACTCTGCTTCTATAAATACAGGAAATGTTCCAGATTGGCTTAAGATCCGCAATAAAAGCGGTGGAGCGTTAAATGCAGTCGCACTTAATTCTCCTGGTTTTTTTTGTTTTTTTTTAATGATAGACTTTGAAATCAAGCAAATGAGATCAGAGTGACTCGCAAGCACGAGAGGACTGTACTGTCCTCAGAGGACGTACTGGTGGACATGTGCATACCTTACCATATGTTGTGTCCAGATGGCCACTACGCTACAAGGGCACCAACTTTGGAGTTTTGGTGTCCAAAGACTTCGGCGAGACGTCCACAGGGGTTTAGATTGGAGGCTGTAGGACGCCAGAAGGAACGCCAGGTTTGTATCTGACAGGGCTTCTTGATTTTTATAGCTGAACTGATTTACATTTTTAAAAGCCTAAATGAATCCATAAATTTCAAGATACTCCACTGAAATGAAAAACAACTTGTGTAGAGGGAACTCATCAAATTAATTAGCTCAACACAACCCAAGTAGAAATCAGCTCCAGATATAATCAGTGATGAAAATGATATTAATGATGACTTGTACTGCCAAGTTGCATAGTTGCGTAAAAATAGTACAGATTTTTCACAGAAATAACTTTATTTAGTGTGGATGATACAATGAGACAGGTAAAGATGTTAATACAATAAAATATAGATTTAATAAGTTACTATTTCCATCATGCTAAATTAGAGACTTCTCTGTGTAGCTGTGGTTGCTGTACATGTGGAAAAAAGAAAGAAGCCAGGTTCTTATAGATATATGTAGATGAATGCTGTATGGATCACTGTGTGTTGAAACTTCGGTTGATCATTAAACTGCAGTCTTTGTCTTTAAAGTAAAGATAATACAATAAAAGCCATCCACCCACACAAGGCTTATCTGAACTCTGGTTCCTTATATGGCCCTTCTCTCTCCTATTTAATATATTCCAAAAAAAGAGAAAAAGAAAAACAACAAGCAGAACGGAGATAAAGTCAGTAAAGAATGTCTACAAGCGTGTAGGGCAGCAGGAGGAGGAAGGGCAGAGGACGGACATACTGGGGAGAACACCAGTGAAATAAGGGAATTTAAATGAGGACAATAAAGATAAGAGTGGAGGATGGAGAAGGAGAGAGGTGAAAGGATAGAAGGAGGAGAAGACGCTGATCAGGAGTGAGTAACGCACCCAAGAAAAACTGGTGCCAGAAATCTTCCCCTTTCTCTCCTCCATTAAAAAAAGGACCTGCAGCACTCTGGCCCCCATCTCTGTCCCTTTTTCCTCATCATCTAATATGGGTCTTAAAAGTAATTTACAGCAACATATGTGGTGAGGCATCAAAAGTGCATTTAGCAGATAAAGATGCCAGTGCTGACAGTAATGTGGAGCCTGGAGCCAGGCGACAGCTCTGTATTCTGCCCTCCTTCCTCCAGACAGTTTAGTTTTCCCCTCCACCAGCTCCACTCTTTCTCCTCCACCCTCCACGTCTTTCTCCAGTGTTTCCTTCCTTCCTTCCCTTTCTCCATCTTTCCACCCCCAACTCCCTCTCATCCTATCTGTCCTTACTTCTGCCCACACATCTCCATCCCTGTTTCCCCCTTAGCCACCTCCCACTCAACTCCCTCCCTCCTCCGTCATCCTGTTTTCACGGCCATTTAGAGGAAACCATTCATCACCGCTCCTTGCATAAGGTTTCAAGAAATACGAATTCCTCATCCGAGCCGTGTTGCGTAATGAACCCGGGATCTTGTTTCCTGTCTCGATGGCGTGAAGCAGCTTAGCGGCCGCTGCAGCCCTCTGGACAGTACGTCGGTATCTCATAGAGGCTTAGCTCTCCTTTAACACCTCCTTTAACACAGTGTGGCAAACCAGAGAGGCCTCGTCCAAAATAACTCCACAGGGGATCAAATCCCAAACCCCTTACAACCAGTCCACTGATCTGTAGCCTCCCACTAAAATTTCAGCATCAGCCATTATACATCCACATCAACCTTTTCCTCCCTGTCCTCTCTGGCGCTCTCACACCATTTCTGCACTCTTTCATCCATCTCTCTCTCTCCATTCTCCTCTGCCCTGTCGCATCCATCTCTCTCTCTTTTTTCCTTTTTAGATTTACAGTATTGCCTTTCGGCTTCTTCCCCCGTAAATACTTTCCACCATCCTTCCACCTTCTCTCGCTCGTCCTCGTCCAGACAGGGTGATGTGGGTAATGTGCTGTTGAGTTAATGGGTTCATTTGTCAGTATCCGTCTCCTTCTTTTTGTGTGTGAGAGGAGAGAGGAGGGCTTTTGACTCTGTTGTCGGGATGTATGATGGGGATTACGAATATGACTTTCAGACGTTACCTCAAAGTGTGCTATCAACCTGTAAATCATGTATGGTTTTTCCAACAGGCTCTTTTATGTTGAAGGTTCTCTTAGTTTAACTACCTGCTTTTTATGTTAGAAGCAGCAGCTAATTCTTAAAGGAATAATTGGCCATTTTGGGAAATGCTAATGGGGAGATGAGAAAATTTACACAATTGTCATTGATATCTGTGAGTAAACTATACTGTCAGCAGCGGGTTTGCTTATATTAGCAACGCAGCTAGAAACACAGGGGGAAAAGTTAGCCTGGTAATGTACAAAATAAACTGTGTAAAAAAACTATAATTCTTTCATTGTATGATTCTTTTTACAGAAGGTTTAGTGCTCAATGATTTCTTACCAGCTAACCAGAGGGGTTCTCGGAATTATACTAATCTGGTACTTACACCACTTCTTTAGACTTACATTTTTTGAATCAATTAAACAATCAACATATATTGTGTTGACAGGCGGTTTTTGTCATCTTCAAAATATCATTTTTATGTAGCCAACAAGCATCTATATTCAATCTCTGAGGATAAGGATACTTCATCAAACTCCCCTCTAGCTGGTACATTTCCAAAATTGTTTTTGGATGACATGATGATTCCGCAATAGTGAAGCCAAATAATATAGTTATAATATAATAATAATAGTTATATGCCACCTGGTCGCTGGCTGCAGTAAAGGTCAAACATCTTACCTCCTCTATTTTAGCGCATATGGTGCATGGACCAAATTAAAAGTATACATGCAACATTTTTTCCTCAAAGATGGTTTATAGGTAGTTCTTATCCCACTGATGTTTGTTCATACAGCGGCTTAATCCTCTGATTGCTACTGCACAGACTCCGGCTCTAAGTGATCGAGATGTCAGCATTTGTATATATTTTTATAGGATAGTGTGAGGAAGTGGAAATTGGTCGTCCATCTTTAAGGGAGAACAGAAAGCTCACTGTTGCTATCTTGTGTTCATTGTCCTTTGAATCTCATCCCAGCCCAGCATTAGTTCCCTGATTTCACAGTCAGGAAACAACTTGTTATTTCTTAGGGAGCCTGAAAACAAGGTCATGCTCCATGTCTCGCTAGATTCTGTCTTTCTCCTCACATTTCTTTCTCCAGAGTGCGGTAGTTGTTGGATCCATCCGCCTCCCCCTCACCCATCTTCATGCCATAACACACTTCTGTTTCTCATTGTGTTTGGTAGAGAAGGGATTTAGAGAAAGGAAAAGTCAATTGATCCATAAAGAATCAAAAGAGAAGACAGGACAGGAAATGTTTATCTGTCCGTTTGACAATAACCCATCAGAAAAAGGAAAAGGCATTGCTGAGCAAAAACAGAAACAATGGGCACTGGAAATTCTCCAGATGTGTTTTGTTATTTCTAAAAATGTCATTGAGCGTCAGAGTTCTGCAGGAGAGTTTCCCCCAAAATTAGAGGAAAATGGGGCGCACAACTAGAACGGTGAAATATCTCAGTGGATGATTTTGAGCCTGACAGAGAAGTGACAGAAAGGGATGAAGGCGGTGTAGAGGGATAAAAGGAAAAGTCAAGATAGGCGGCTTTCTGTTGGTGTCAACATCCTTTGGAAAAGTGATAGAAATCAACCCTGCTTCACCCACTTATCTCTGCAGTGTGAGAGGTTTCCACGATGAGAGCATAGAAAGTCTCTCTTCCTTTCAATGTGTGTTTACGTGCAAGTTTGTATTTACATTCACGTCCGTGTGTCACGGTTGGGATGGAGAGATGGACCCAAATGCAGAAATTATAAAGTAAAAGGTAATTTAATTAAATAAGTAATTAACAAAACAAACAAAACATTAACACTAACACTAAACAGGTAACAAACAAAACACGAGGCTTACGCGGGGATACAGGAGATCAGGAGATCATGAAAGCACCATGGAAGGCAGGAGGGAAGACGAACAAACACCGCAGGAACACAGAAGGAAAAACAGGACAGACAACACCGCAGGAAAAACAGACAATCCGACCCAGGACAAAGGGAAGACAGAGGTTTAAATACACAGGGGAGGCAGGGGCAATTGAACACAGGTGTAACACATGAGGGCAGAGGAAGACAATCACCGACAGGAAGTGAAGACAGAAACAACACACAAGGAACAGACTACAAAATAAAACAGGAAACAAACAGAAACAGAGTGCAAACATGAAACTAAAACAAACAACAGAGATCTACAAGATAACTATGAAACAGTCTTGACCTGACAAATACAACCCAACTAGCCAGACTGTTACAGAACCCCCCCCTCAAGGGCCGGATACCAGACGGCCCAAAAACAAAACCGAGACGGGAGGGAGGAGGGGGGAACCGGAGGAGGGACTCCGGGACATGCCCAGGGACTCAGGCGGACGGCTCCGTGGCCGCTCAGGGACAGAGTTCAGTAGCTCGGGAGATCGGCACGGTGGCCGCTCAAAAGCAGAGTTCAGGGGCTCCGGCGGACGGCGCCGTGGCCGCTCGAAGGCAGAGTTCAGAGGTTCCGGAGGGCGGCGCCGTAGCCGCTCAAGGGCAAAGTTCTGTGGCTCGGGAGGGCGGCACCGTGGCCGCTCAAGGGCAGAGTACTGAGGATCGGGAGGACGGCGCCGGGGCCGCTCAAGGGCAGAGTACTGAGGATCGGAAGGGCAGCGCAGTGGCCGCACAGGAACCGAGTTCTGAGGCCCCTCATGGACTGAGCACCAAGGGGAAGCCCTCAGCCCCGGACTTGGTGATGGAACCGGAGTTGCAGCAGCTCGGACCTCTGACGCCGGAACCGCTGTGACGTCTCCGGGGAACCTCCGGCGCTGAAGAGGGGCTGGCACCGGCGCTGTGAGGACCTCAGACGTCAGAAGACAAGGGAAGCCCGCGGGGAAACTCTGGCGCGGGACCGGAGAAGACTTCGCAGGGCCCGTAGCAGGGACTGGAGCTGGCACCGTGAAGGCCTCTGACGCCAGAACCAGGGTGTCGTCTGCTGGGATCCTCCCGCGTGGGGCAGGCACTGGAGCAGGGACTGGAGCTGCCACCGCGAGGACCTCCGACGCCAGAACTGAGGTGGCGTCTGCCGGGACCCTCCGGCACAGGACAGGCACTGGAGCAGGGTCTGGAGCTGGCACCGTGAGGACCTCTGACGCCGGAACTAGAATGGCGTCTGCCGGGACCCTCCGGCGTGGAACAGGGACTGGAGCAAGGACTGGAGCTGACACCGCGAGGACCTCCGACGCCAGAGCCAGAGTGGCGTCTACCGGGACCCTCCGGCGCGTAACAGGGACTGGAGCAAGGACTGGAGCAGGCACGGCGAGGACCTCAGACGCCGGAACCAGAGTGGCGTCTGCCGGGACTCTCCGGCGTGGGATGGGGACCGGAGCAGGGACTGGAGCAGTCACGGCGAGGACCTCAGACGCCGGAACCAGAGTGGCATCTGCCGGGACCCTCCGGCGTGGAACGGGGACAGGAGCGAGGACAGGAGCAGGCACGGCGAGGACCTCAGACGCTGGAACCAGAGTGGCGTCTGCCGGGACCCTCCGGCGTGGGACAGGGACTGGAGCGAGGACAGGAGCAGGCACCGCGAGGACCTTTGACGCTGGAACCAGAGTGGCGTCTGCCGGGACCCTGCGGCGTGGGACAGGGACTGGAGCGAGGACAGGAGCAGGCACCGCGAGGACCTCCGACGCCGGAAACAGAGTGGCGTCTGCCGGGACCCTCTGGCGTGGGACTGGGACAGGAGCGAGGACAGGAGCAGGCACCGCGAGGACCTCCGACGCCGGAAACAGAGTGGCGTCTGCCGGGACCCTCTGGCGTGGGACTGGGACAGGAGCGAGGACAGGAGCAGGCACCGCGAGGACCTCCGACGCCAGAAGCAGAGTGGCGTCTGCCGGGACCCTCCGGCGCGGGACAGGAGCAGGGACTGGAGGTGGCTGGCGCCCAGTTGAGGCTGAAGGTGGCTGAGATCCAGTTGAGGCTGGAGACGGCTGGGGCCCAGTTGAGGCTGGAGGTGGCTGGGACCCAGTTGAGGCTGGAGGTGGCTGGGACCCAGTTGAGGCTGGAGGTGGCTGGGACCCAGTTGAGGCTGGAGGTGGCTGGGACCCAGTTGAGGCTGAAGGTGGCTGAGATCCAGTTGAGGCTGGAGACGGCTGGGGCCCAGTTGAGGCTGGAGGTGGCTGGGACCCAGTTGAGGCTGGAGGTGGCTGGGACCCAGTTGAGGCTGGAGGTGGCTGGGACCCAGTTGAGGCTGGAGGTGGCTGGGACCCAGTTGAGGCTGGAGGTGGCTGGGACCCAGTTGAGGCTGGAGGTGGCTGGAACCCAGTTGAGGCTGGAGACGGCTGGGGCCAAGTCGAGGCTGGAGGTAGCTGGCGCCTGTGAGCATGCTGCTGGAGAGTGAGGCTTCTGCTATGGATGCCCCCTCTCCAACGTCCACCAACCACAGCAGAACCCTTCTTGAAACTGCGGGGACCACCAACCGCAGAGCTCCTCCACAGGCTGCGGGGTCCACCACGGGCCAGACGGGATCCCTCGAAGGGGTTAGTGGATGGGGCTCGAGGGCTGCGCAGTGTCCTCAACCGCTCCTGCACCTCCAGGAGGTAGGGGACGTAATGGCTAATCGATCTTTCAGCCAGGCCTCCAACACCAAGATCGCCTCCAGGGTCTCAGCAGTGTCTGAACCTCCCCCCTCCTGCTCAGACACCAAACAATCAAAATAATAAACTCTTTCATACCAAAAACTAATCTCTGCTGGGTCCATATTATGGTCGGATTGTACTGTCACGGTTTGGATGGAGAGATGGACCCAGATGCAGAGATAGTCAAAATAAAAGGTTATTTAATTAAATAAGTAATTAACAAAACAAACAAAACATTAACACTAACACTAAACAGGTAACAAACAAAACACGAGGCTTACGCGGGGATACAGGAGATCAGGAGATCATGAAAGCACCATGGAAGGCAGGAGGGAAGACGAACAAACACCGCAGGAACACAGAAGGAAAAACAGGACAGACAACACCGCAGGAAAAACAAACAATCCGACCCAGGACAAAGGGAAGACAGAGGTTTAAATACACAGGGGAGGCAGGGGCAATTGAACACAGGTGTAACACATGAGGGCAGAGGAAGACAATCACCGACAGGAAGTGAAGACAGAAACAACACACAAGGAACAGACTACAAAATAAAACAGGAAACAAACAGAAACAGAGTGCAAACATGAAACTAAAACAAACAACAGAGATCTACAAGATAACTATGAAACAGTCTTGACCTGACAAATACAACCCAACTAGCCAGACTGTTTGCCAGACTGTTACACCGTGTGCCCATGACATCTCCAATAGAATAAGCATGTGTCTGTATGCGTTTGCATGCAAACATAAGTCTTAGAGCGTCTGAGATATTTCCGAAAACTAACGCAGGCTTGATGCCCTTGTGTGATCAAAGAATACGGGGCTTCTTTCATTACCTTTGACAGAGGAACACATTTGGATGTTTGCCTGCCTCTCTCACTCTCTCTCTGCGACTGTGCCTGAAGGGAGAGGAGAGTGTTGGTTATCAGAGGAACACTGTGCATCGGCGAACCATTTCTAACAAGGTGGAATAGCAGCACAGCGTTGGAATCGTGAAGCCCAGGTATAGCTGCACTGCTGATTCAAACTATAAGCATGGATTTACCTTATAGGCGTTTCCTTGAGAAACTGGGTTACTTATTTGCAGCCGCTTGGAAATTACCACCTTACATACATCATATTAACAGACATGAATCAAAGCAACATGATGCCGCTTTAGAGCATCAGTGGAGAGAGAGCCTGACCTTCCGTTAGAGAACCTTTCATCCACTCGACGGAAATATCCTGAATCTCCATTGGCTTCAGGGACACTGCTCTCTGCTTGACCCTCTCTGTGTTAGAGGGGAAGCAAAAGGAGAATAATAAATGGTTCCATTCAAAGTATTTATGAAGACGGCTGTACAACTGAGCCGAAACATCTGTGACACAAGCTTTCAACATAAGCTTGTTGCACTGTATCATGTGGAGGAGGAGAGCTTTACACTGTTATCATATGGAGGCTCTTATCTCTAAAGAGGAATGTGCTCGGTATATTCGTTATGCACGCTCATTATATTGTACACGACAAAAATATAGCTTTTTACTTTTGGAAAATATATCTTCACATGCTTCTCTTTGATGTTTACCATGTATCATTTTATGATAAAACACATTTGATATGCATTATTCACAGCCATAGGAAAAACAACAAGCCTTACTTATCTAGTGAAGATGAATACATTTGTACAAAAAGGCAGATTTAATGTATGTATTATACAGTAAAAGCCACTGTGTCTCTATTATCACGTTCAGACACGATTGTTTCAGATTTTATTATTACTCTTTTAATTGTTCCTAAGTATCAGATGTATTATACAAAATACTTTGCAACCCACACAGACAGTTTAATATTTGCATAAAAATACAGTAGACTGTTTGTAAAGATGGACGAAATGACAGCTCCCCAAAAGTGAAGCCAAAGGATTTTCGATTGGCTGGTTGAAGTATTGCTCATAAATCCCACCTCCTCCATGTTAGTGGATCGGACATGGGCCAAACTAAAAGGTCAAAGTCCACATTAAATACATTTTTCTCAAAGAAGATTCCTGTCATTTGAGGTAGCTCTTATCACACTGATATTTGTTCAAGTGCTATTTTGTTTCCATTAGGTTTGGTTTTAATTGGTTATTTGATGTAAAGCGCTTGTTTTCGAAAAGACCTCAGTACTGCTGCTCATTCACCGTATGGTACAACGCAGACTCTGGCTGAAAAAGCTCAAGATAGCAGTGTTCATATCCGGAATATTAATTTCTAAATTGCTTCATTTTTGGATAATGGGAGGAGGTTGAGACAGATAATTCATCTCTATTTCAATTCTAAGGTAACGACCATTTGTTTGCAAAAAAATGTAAATCTTGTTAGTCAGCTATCACCAGACCTTCTTTGAAATCCTTTGGTAAGAAAAGGAAAAAAAACGAAAAAGTAAAGAAATTATCTTATAGCCTTTAAGGTTGAGAAGTTTGTAGTTCAATCAGTCGTCCAGATATTTTACGTGACATAACTGATGATGGTGAAGTTGATTTGGTCTAATGTCAGGGAGGTGGTGAAAGGTGTGGTTCTCCGCTGGAACTAGGAAAAGTGCTGGTTATTTCAACAAGGACCATCATTGAATTAATTTCAAGTATCAAGACTGACCCAATTTTATCTTCAATCACCATTTTTCAGCTTTCAATAATTATTTTCAAAATTACTTCCACCCAAATCACATGTATTTCCATCATAAAGGTTTCTTTCCCTTTTGGCAAATTGAAATACCTACCTACAACGCTGCAAACGACCATAAATAGCGGAAGAATTTGCAGGGACAACATGAACCTGCCTTGTAATTAAAACAACACATCGGCAATAACCCCTCGGGCTGCACTGCCTTGGAGAACTAAAGCTGTGATGCAACTGACAAGTTTTCTGGGTAACGTGACGTTAAATCCTTCCTGGGGAAAGAAATTGGAATGGGAGCAGATTATAATCAACAGTAGAAACATATTTCAGCACAATAAGTTGTTTTATGTGTTTATCCAATTCAATATAGCTCCTCGGGCAACAGTGATTTCAAATGCAACCCAAGTTTTATAGCAACGTTTTGCAGCAACCTTTTGTATCCAAGGCTACAGACGGACAGCATTGCCCTGAGTAAAGGTGGAAGATTGGTGCAGCTCCATGAATAAACACACACACACTTACATAATAAGACAACTGAGTATAACTGTGATAAATAGATGTTGTATTTGCATATTTCTAGTTCATCTACAAACACAATCACGCTTCTTGTTCCTTCCCTCAAATAATATAAGGTGTAGACGGAACGGCACTCAGTGGAACTCATAAGGCAGAGACCTCAATCAAGCCGTACAAATTAAAACACTATCTCACAATGTTAAAAAGGGATGAAAAATTCCTGGATCTGCCTCTTTGCTCGAATCCATGCCAGAAATTCAGCAAGTTTTGAGGAAAATTGTTCAGTATATTTTTTTTCCTAACAGACAAACAAAGTAGAATGGCACTCTTTGTCGTTTTTATTTGGAACTGGACAAATGGCAGAAACCCATAATTATCCGTCCCCACAAAATTGCTGTATTTTTTTCATCAACAACTGAGAAATCAACAAAAATTTGAAAAAAAAAAAACAATCCGCCCCCTTTTCCAGATAGAAACCAACATTCAATGGTTTCTTCCCTGACCCACACTGCATCCCTCCATGTGTCGTAGAAATCCTTCCAGTAGTGTTTGTGTAATCATGCTTACCAACAAACCAACGGACAAACAAATGAACGGGGTGAAACCTCCTTGGTGGAGGAGAAAATAAATGATGATGATGATGATGATGATGATGACACAGTTGAATACTGTTACTTACAAACTGTCTTTAGTTGTGAAGTCTATACTTTGTTCTGATGACCATCTGCTCATCTTGTGACCCCTGGCAGCTACATGCCAGCCACGTTTAAACTATGCAGGGGCCTTCTTTGGTGCTGGCATGTTGCTACAGGTTGCGATGACAAGATAGAATACATATGTGAAACACCAGCATGAAGGCTGATCAGGTGCCAAGACGCTGATGTAACCGGGCAGCAACGATTTCATTGCGGTCTCCGTCTCTGTGCAATAAGTTACAAAAATACAACGTGGTACACTCAACAAAGGAGTCTTTCTGGTCAGGGGACTTTCAGATAATTGATTGGCAAACACAAAGCATTAGTGGATGATGTTGATTAGTGTTGAGCCAGGATCAACGTTAGTGCTTGACCACCCTGCTGCTGTTTCTGGTCGTAGCACAATTGTTGCTCTAGATATGGCCTCAGTTTTTTGTTTGGCCTGTTCAAACTTCGTTTTCTTAGAAAGCTGAAAGCTTTTGACTTGTTCTCCCTTCTAATTGAGTTCAACTCAGTTTAAGTTACATTCTATAAAATATATTTTCAGCACATGTTGTTCAGTCGCTTTCTTCAACAGTCCAAAGAACCTGAAACTACTGGTCTGTTCTTGTGGGGTTACTCTGTACTTCAGGGGGAACTTGAAATCTTTATTTTCACAAAGTGCTCAGAAGTATTCTGAATAATATGCAACATCAGCGGCTCCCAGGAGGCATGAACGAGCTGTGGAGCTGAGTCTTTGTGGAATGAGAGGTTCTCCTCCTGCAGTTGTTGTGGGACTCAGGAGAAATCATTGTGCTCAACTCCACTAGTAAAGAAGAAGAGAGACAGGGGAGAGACCATGGGTATGGAGGGGATCATGTTGGGTTGTCTGAAGTGGTAGATTAGACTTTTCAGAGCGGGAATCCATTTAACTCATCTCCTCTGCTCCTCTCCACTCTCTGTCCACGAGTCAGAGATCTTGTCAAGATTCTTGTCTTGTTCTCTCTCTCTGTATAGGCACAAAATAATGATCCTAACTGTCCACACTTCTAGGTTTGGTAAATCTGTAAACAAATCAGTTTATCTTAGCTTTGGCCTTCTGTCTGTCCTAAGCTGGCATTCTCCATACCCCAATACTGAGCTTTCTGCAAAATATAAGACCGTTGAGCCAAAGTCAGGGGCTCTGTATTCTTGTATTGCAAGTCATGAATCCACAGTGCTCTGTCAGGCCTGGGGATCCATTATTATTCTGCTGGAAAAACACACTGACTTGTTTGTATTTCTTTAAACCAGTCCCAATCATCATTTGCAACAGATGGCATGATCCAAATCTCTTTTTTGGATTCCGGTTGATAATTCAGGTGTTGTTGTTGTTTCCCATGGTGAAGAGGATTGTGAACAAGGTGACAGGAGAGGTGAGTGCATTGGCAGGCTTATACCCACAGTCGACATCCGGTGAGTCAGACTGGGTTCTCTGCATTGAAGTTCCAAAGACAGCTTTCTGTTGCCACTAACAACCTTTGACAAGACACAGCATTCTGCATATCAGCTATTTTCAGATGGCTCTGCAATCCTACAATCATGGACACATTGGCGCAACATGCACGTTTAGTCAAACTGACGAAGACCGGCTGTCTCTCCACCATTTGCAATGATAATTTCTTCTTCCACCTCAAACATTTCCTGCATCTGATCATCACTCTTTCTTTCTGCTCCACCTCTTTTTCTACCTGTGTGAGGGTGTGTGTGTGTGCGTGTGTCCCCCCACACGTCAAAGCTCCTGTGTGACAGAAGATACTTTAAAGGCCGGCACAGACACACACACTTAAAAATATGTCTATTATTTATC
Source organism: Limanda limanda (assembly GCF_963576545.1). Classification (NCBI taxonomy): domain Eukaryota; kingdom Metazoa; phylum Chordata; class Actinopteri; order Pleuronectiformes; family Pleuronectidae; genus Limanda; species Limanda limanda. Next base: position 16,022,744 of record NC_083640.1, on the reverse strand, counting down.
GTTTGTTTTGACTCTTTCACTCTATCTTTTGCTCAATCTGTACTTCTTTTGTACAAATGATGGACAACACAAAAAAACAACAAAGAAGGACACACAGTACACACACACACATACACACACACACTTGCTCCCTGCTCCAGAGGCCCCAAAGCAAATGTTGTTATCAGCACTCCACAGGAGCAGAACTTAAGCCTGTCTGACTGTGTGTGTGTGTGTGTGTGTGTGTGTGTGTGTGTGTGTGTGTGTGTGTGTGTGTGTGTGTGTGTGTGTGTGTGTGTGTGTGTGTGTGTGTGTGTGTGTGTGTGTGTGTGTGTGTGTGTGTGTGTGTGTGTGTGTGTGTGTGTGTGTGTGTGTGTGTGTGTTCACCTGGCCTTCAGTCAGCGGAGAAGTTCTCATGATCAATCAAATTTAATTTGTATAGCCCATATTCACAAATCACAATTTGTCTCATAAGGCTCTCATGACAGTACACACATCTGCCACGATTAGGAATTTTGAGTAGAAATGTTTAGCTGCATCCGTACGTACATGTTTTATATTTTTGTCCTTTCTTGCCTTGTATCCAGTTTATTCTCTTTAAAAATGATACTGTTTAAACTTCCAGAGTGAGTCAGTTGAACATTTGTGCTGTTCTGACCAGCTAAAGTTAAATCAACCGGCAGTAACATTCGCAAATAGTAGCGGTTGACTCCCGATAGCAGTTCTTTGTAAAGTAGCGATTAGTAGTTTCAAGGAAAATCCAACAGCCCAGGATAAGCAGTAATAGTTAAACAGATACATTATGAAGTTATGCTGACTCAGTTTTGTCTGCCTTAGCACCATTCAGAACGAACCTGTATGAGCCCTGTGTTGACTGATGGGGAATTCACCTCAACACTCAGGACGCACGTCCACTCAGAAACTCCAAGGCTCCCAGGTTAAGGCACAGACTTGAGGAAGAAATAAATATGAGCACATCACTGGTTCTCTGACTGTAGCTTCAAGATCCAGATATTTAAGTAATTCCCCTCAGACGCAGGGGACAGGACCTCTTCTGTGCACCGGGTGAAGGTGCACGAATACAGAATAAGTGTGAAGAGCTGGACCAGAATTTTTAAGATTCTCCTTTCAGGCAAGATGTAAGGACTTGCTCTTCCAAAATTGGAGTTTAGAAATAGCTCCACATACTTTATATGATGGCAAAACACACAATCTTCCTTGCAAATGGCTCACTTGTATGAACCAAGTCATCCCTTAGACTGAGAGTGTACCTGGGCTGGCTGGGATACGAGAGAGTACTGCTTCTTATTAGGCTAATACACAGAAACAAATTATGCAAAGTGATAGCACTTGCCTGATCTATTAAAATACAAAATATTTCCTATCTTATAGTTATTCATATCCTACTGTTTTAATACTTTGATGAAGTAGCTGCTGGACTGAGCATGGTGCCGTAATAATCACCCCGTGGTGCAAAGTAGGGGTTTTGAGTGGCACAACAGAATGGTTGCATGTGTCAGCACACAACGGGTTGCCAGAAAAAAAAAGTGAGAAAAACAACCAACAAACAAGTACGACTCAAGAGTGGGAGGATGAATCAAATAAAACAAGAGCGATATCAATACAATTTAGTTCAAAAAGCAACTGATCTCTGACGAGGACTCCACTGTCACATGACACTCCCCTGAAGTGTGCTTTGCATATATTCTCAATTTCTCTGATAAAAAATTAGATTTGCCCTGTTATACACGGAATGCACACTGATCTCAGATATGTTAATGTGGATAATGCTCTGATTAACTGTTGGTGTCACTCAACAAGTCTCATTAATCACGCTTTGTCTCGCTTTTCTTGTTTGTGTGAATGACGTGCATGAAATGTAAAATGAAGTGGCATTTTAAAGATTTTTTCTTATTTACCTAACTGCTATACTTGTTCGCACAAAAGAAACTTGCTCTCGCACACACACATACTCAAGCGTACACAAATATGCTCATACAAAGAAGCACTGAGGAAAGTGTCAAAGAAAAACATGCAGTGTCACAACTGTTCTCAGTGTCAGTTGCTAACAACAACTCACTCCATTCATACATAGATTGTGCTGCTGCTTTCCAGATGCTGAACAGATACATTGCAAATACAATAATGTCTCCAGTCTCACAATAAAGGTTATTTCTGTGCTACAAGTGTTGCTGGAGTTTTAAACGCTGCAGTTGTCACTCATCTCTCTCCTCCGAGCCGTCTTTCCCTACTCAGCGTTCACTTTGTCGTCCATATTTATGCATGTCTTCTGAAAGCTTACGAATACGGACAAATCAGACAAAATGGAAAAGTACTTACAGATATAGATGAGTCTATAGTCCCGATTTAAAACAAACAAGTTTTGAATCAAAACCAAGTCCTGAACAAAGTCCAAGTCTTGACATGATTTCCATAAGTAATGTAATATGCTTATGTTACATTAATTTCAATATAAAGATAATGCCACTGCCAGCTCAATATCGGGACCTCTATGAGTATGAATTTTACAAATGCATTCCAGTCCTATCCGCATCCATATCTATTATTGAATCTAATTACATGTTATGTTACTTACTTGGTGTTGGGTAAAGTATTGCTGTTGTGTATGATTTACAATAACTATATACAAGTTTTACTTCCTGTCCTTACCTGGTCATTAGTGGCCCAAAACTGTACAGTTGGTTGATCAGAGCGAGAAGTACATAAGTAATTTACAAAATGTTCTGGATAAGTGCTGACAGACTTTAGAGTGTGCACCTTGTATAACAACCCATTACTTTTTATTACTCTGTTTTGTCCATAGTAATTTGATTTGGGAGGCTGAATGAGATAGTAAGGTACTGTTCTGGTGTGTCCTGGCCTTGAGGGACTGAGGGGAGAGTGTGTTATTGTGAGAAAGTGAAAAGGGAAGAGTGAGCGGTGGAGAGGGGGAGGAGGGGAAAATGCTGAAAATCAAATGGATGGCTTAAGGGACTGATGTAAAAATTGAGAGGAAGAATGCAGCACTGGCAGATTGCAGCGTAGATCCAAAGAAAGAGACAAAGCTGATGGGTGTTGATGCGAAACAGACCGCTGACCTCCCTCCTTAACTTATGACCTCCCTCTGTCACTCTTACAGGAAGTGTGCCCCCCTCCTGACAGGAAATAGACTTATAACCTCTGGATTTATGGAAGTCAGTGGTAGCTTTGTCTAATTACAATGTCTGGATTTATAGGAGTCTGTGTTAATTTCCCTGGAGAGGGAAAACCCCTCAGGATATGGTTGACATTTCAGTTGAGGTGGGTATATTGAGTGACTTTGTTGTAATGTGACAGTTACTTGCCACGACAGATAAATACAGATATAATTCATGTAATTCCGTATTCTGAGCAAGTCTTGATGTAATAAATATTTAAGAGACATGATGTTTTGAGAGAAATGTGCATAAATCCTAATTATGAGCCACACCAAGAAACTGGAGATGATTTATGTAAAACTTGGCATGTCGCGTTTAAAGTCCATGTGAAGCAATAATGAATATGTGTTCTAAGTTTGTTACACAACAGTGGAATGTGTTTTTGACCACACAGCCAAACTTGAAATATTGGTGGGTTGGATTGTTTGGTCTGCACCAGGGTTTGACTGACAGCTTCTACAGTCGCCCAAATTAACTGCTCCAGCCTGCAGACGTACCTGAGATTGTTTTAACCAAACTAAACAGGTCACGTGTGAAATCACAAGCCTATTAAAAGCAACCTGCCCAAATGGTTGGAAGAGATATGTGCCACCAGCAATAGCTCCAGATGTTGGCAGTAAGGGAGGATGGGGTTTGGGGAGGGAGAGTTGGTTCAGCCTCGTTTAACAGTAATGGCAGATAAACTGTGAATCCCAGTTGTCACCGATAAAAGTTTGTAGAAATAGCAGGTGTAAAATGACATTAATGTGATCTCGTTTTTATAAAAGTTATGGTGTTGGTTATGCTTAGTATGGATACAGTGCGTCATTGAGCCAGGATTTCTAGACCACCCCAAAAATCCTGGGGACAAAAATGATGAAAACTATTTAATTCCACAATTTAGTACAACATACTTCAGTCTGTCAACATGTTTTCACCAAAATGTGGTAAAAAAAAGGGGGTGAGGAGTAAATGTATTCTTTGCCCTACATCCTTCTTTTTTCGCAATGTAAAAGAACAGCAAGTGTGAATGAACAAAACAATGTGTTAATCTTTTCCTCCATTTCTCTAGTTTGAGTTTCACCTTTTGACTCATTACTCTTCCTAATTGCAGCCACAAATATCTCAAACACAACAACTCTCTTTTTTCGAATTTCGCGAAGGTTTGCCGGACATTTTCGTAGTTGAATAGAGTGGGTCTGAAAAAGAGGGTCTGCACGGCATTTACTGGCGGCTTTGTAGTTCAACAAAGAAACCTGTCTGTTAGCGGGGCTGGACAAAGTCACAGAATAGAGGACGAAAGGGTTGGCGACAGAAGGAGAGATGACACATGTGCACATTCAGTCAGCTCGGCAATAAACAGTGAAGTGGACCGCCTCACGGAGACACAACACAATGCTGTTCAATTAGATTCCAGCAGCATTTGCCCCAGAACCATTGCAGATGCGAAGGACCCTCACTGATTGCAATCAGACAGAGTGGCAGGCAAATTGGATTACTATTAAACGAAAAAACTATTAAATATGTTTCCCTTCTTTCCTCTTTTTTTCTATTTTTTTATCAATTCATTGGCTGTCAAAGGGCAAACATGGGTACATTGAACATTAAACTCAATTCAGAATGATCTTAATGGTATTTTGTGACTTTCTTGGCTCCTGGAGGAGGGAGCAGTTGTTCTGGAAGACGAGATTCGATTACCATGGGAAAGTGCATATTGTTCTTTTTAAAGCAGAATATGTTATTTCTTGAATGCAGTTAAACTAAATTACTGCTTGGGTTTGAAAGGCGAAGACTCCTTGATCGTCTAAGAGGCCTGTTATTCAGTTTCCCACAAATACTTCTAAAGAGGTGGAAGGAACAAAAATACACTTCTCATGAGATGGTATCACAGTAAGTCACATGAAGCAAGCAAATGTTCAAAGAGATCTGCTATGGATTCCATTCAAAGCTGCAGCCACTGTAATATCAGATTCCATCAGTTCATCACATACTAGCATACTAGCATAATCTAATGTTAGCCAGTGGCTGATAAGAAGACACAGGGACCAGTATGATTTTCTGAACCATTCAACTTCTTAAATCACAGAAATTCCAGTGGTTTTTGTTGCCTCCGTTATTTGATCAATAAGAACATTTCTGGCATTGTCCATTAGATCCATTTATTTCAATGGTTTTTTGAACTAAATAAAAATAACATTTCCAGGGGTTTCAAGGGTTATTTGAAGGTGACTGCAATAGGCAGTGGTTTATCATGGAAAGTACCTGTGTTGGCTGAGTTGAGCTTCTCATGCAGTTTGTCTACCAGGTTTCCATCCCTGACAGGCTCATTAATGCTCATCATTAGATACATGTACAGAAAAGAACTGAGCCTTCTTTCTGTACTGTGCTTTCATTTTGTCCTAGCTACTTGTTCAAACGAGAGAACAGTGGAACATGAGGAAGAAATATCAGCAATGGCCTAACTTTTTGAGGAAAGCCCTTCTGATTTGGACCACCACCATTTACAATACAGCCACTTCTGCCTCTTCCTTAAGAGGCACATTATCACAACCTCCTCCACTGTCGCCATGTTTGTTGTTGTCAGAACGTCTCGACTCTCTGTTGCCTTGTCATGACAATTGTTGACAGCAATACTTTGCTTGCCTTATGTATGAAGGTATCAACACCACTCACTGAGAGCACCTGCTTGTCTGGCATATAGAGGAGACTGACAAGGCAACAGCAGATGTCTGCTAATTATTTTGAGGATCTTATCCATCACATTCATACATATTGTACACTACAGCACCGCTGCACTTAGCTGCCGGCTGTTTGAAAGGAATCCATACTGTTCTCCATTTAGGCTCTCTTACTGAATGTTCCCTCAATTAGTCACAGTTGTTAGATACAAAACTGTAAAACCCTAAGTTATTGTAAGTTATATGAAGAGAAAAAGGACCAGGACACACATGCTCTCACTCACACACACACATACTCTCACACACACACCCACGCGCACACACACACACACACACACACACACACACACACACTCTCTTTCTCTCTGGCGATATTTCTCCAATGGGCGGCGAGCGTCAGCACATTGCGTTCTCTCAATTATCTCTTGCTCCTATAGGTGAAGAGGAAGAACAGCAACAGTTGTAAACAGACTTTTTACGGTTTTGTGTCTTTGTTCTCTCACTTCTTGAAGTTATGTGTGTAACCTAAAATGTGGGACCTATGCCATGGCTGTTACGGTTGCCTTCCTGTCGGTGGAATCGCCCATCCAGTCCATTTATCTCTGGTTATGTTCCCAAATATATATAAAAAATGTTTCTGCTTCGGTTCCAAATGATTGATAACACGTTGTTTACTTAATTCAAATCCGATGAAAATTCACTGCCGGCTTTTCTCACTTTGAGAGGTTGAATCTATAAATATGTTCTAGTGAAAGATACATTTTTGGAGTACCATATAAAAAGCAGAGAAAAAGGAGAATTAAAACACTTCTTCCTCATTCCCTACTTCATGGTCACTAACTTTTCTTCCTCCCACTCTTTGATGGGAGTGTAAACACTGGTCTCACAATGTGGATTTAACCTTGAGAAACTCATTTCTCATTTCCACAATCAGTCTCCCTTCACCACAGAGAGGGGAGGCTGTTTGTGTGAGCAGATAATGAGTGACTCTTCAGAAGACTTGCCTACAAGATTTATGAAGCCCCCGACAGGCTGGGCAGTTAGTGGTGACTCACGGCCCCTAATGATAGTGTTGCAACACTGGGCATTCGTGTTAATGGTGTTTGATAATAGTAACGTCTGTTTCTTTTCAGATTACCATCATGGAAAAGATCTAGAATGGTTGAAAATGCAATTGATTTGACTTGTGGCGTTGCTTCATCCTCCCGTCCTTCAGGTAGGGCAACATGTGGGTGTTGTTTTTTGAAATTGTGTAACATCCCAGTGATTCTGTTAAATGTGGTTAAAGCTTCTCAACTCTAGCTTTTCTAGGCAACTGTTGTGTCTTGTTGTTGTCTTGTCTTTTGTTCAGGTATGACCAGATTGATGATCTGATTGTTAGTCTAGAGTTTCTCTAGCAAGCCAACTTCTTCATTTATCTCTGTCTCTCCCTTATTCCCATTTGGCTATGACTCAATTTATTTATTTTTAAAGTCTCTGAGTCCTGTTTACACATGTGTGTTAACCACTTCTGTGTCTGTTAGGTCATACGCTTATATCATACGCGTTCCTTTCCTGGAACTTATCTGGTTTACTAAGTGACAGGGGATCACGGGAGTTGTACGGAGCTGGAATCCATTGTTTTCAAAGCAAATTAAAGAAGTGTCATGTCAGTGTAAAGAAGTGACAGGTAGGTGGCACCTTTGCTCGTGTTACAAACCCTGTTCTTGTCATGTGAGGAGTACTTCATAAAGGCTCGACTGTACTTCTGAAAACAATTCACCGCCAAACAGTCGGTGGCGCAACGGAAGACGAGCTTAGAGAAGCCTACCTCAATGTTCGAGAAGAAGTCCACGTGTGTTTATCTTCCTGCTTATCTTCCTGCTCTCGGCTGTCCTCACACACAGTGAACGGTGGCAACTAACAGAACTAAATAAAGTGACACCCAGCGGGTCAAATTGCTGATGTTATCGTTTCTTAGCGCAGCGGTTCCCCGGTCTCGTTTCCGAACTGCGTTGCTAATCCCACAGCTTGAAGCCACACGGAGGCAGCTAGCCCCCCCCCCCAGCTTCCACACACAGTCAGCAGGGACTCCCGATACTAACTACTGGCCAGTCTTTGCTTCTGACCTTACGGTGTTTGAGAAACAGTGTCATGATAGAAGTGGAATTAATGTCGTGACAGCGGGTTTGTGCGCTGTTACCACCGCAGTTAGCATGGTGGTTAGCCCGCTAGCGCCGTTATGAAAGTTTGTTATAACCGTATGTGACCGTACACACATGCCGTCAATGCTCTAACCAGCCACCGTCAGCAGGACAACTCCACTGGCTTCACACACTTGTCACATTAATCATAGAATCGTAGTTGTGTTTGGGTTTATTGTGATACAGGGAATGAAACCGGAAGTTTGAGGTCCGGAAATGATGTCGTTCCGAAATGCTGTCGTTAGCGGACCATCACAGCCAAGGGCTGTCTCTAGGCTCTCCAAAATGCCCACGGATAGTCAGCGGTGCACGAAAAGCTCTCCGAGGCGCTCGGCGTTTCTCTGTCCGTTTCTGTCCGTGTCAGTAAAAACGGAGAAGCATATATCGACCTTTAGGAGAAAGTACGTATTTTGTGCACTGGTTGAAATGTGCTGCTTTCAAGTCCATGTATACATCACTGAAACTAACCAATATGAATATGCCTCCATGACAGCCATTTATTATTGCAGTCACATGTTCCTTCAACTAAATAATAATACAGCTTGGCCCCATGATCTGAGTAGCTGATTGAATCCAGCTTACATAAATTCCTCTCCTTTGTAACATTTGAAAGTTTCTCTCACATTTTGCCTGACTCCTGGTGCCACAATCAGTGGTGATCGACCACCACCTGTTGTGATAAACACACTACCTCTTTAAGCCAAGCTGGACGGGAACCACAGATAAATACTGTGGAAGGAAAACAGGATACATCACAGGGATAAGTGAATACTCTCTTTGTATGTGTGTGTGTGTGTGTGTGTGTCTCTCTCTCTGTCTGTCTGTCTGATGGTCTGTCCGTGTGTGGGTGTGTTACAATTACAAGGCAGCGAAGGAAGAAGAAATAGAGCAATGGCAGAGGATGGAGTAGAAGTGGATAGCGTGATGGGTAGAAGAAAAAAAAACAGATAGGGAAGGAGAGGCAGGAAGTCCCCACTGAGACGGACATGTCACATACCAGTGAACCTGACACACAGAGAGGGAATATCACAGTTCTCTCTCTTCCTCTCTCTGTATCTCCCTTTTCCATAATATCTATTTCTCCTTTTTCATCTGAGTCGACTTCTTCAGTTCAGATAAAAGCAAAGAACAGTAACTGGCACAAGAAAATATCTTTTTTGGGTCCTTTTGAATAGCTTTTCTACACATTTGAAACACTGCTATTTAATAATGCATGACTGCGTGCATTACTTACCTCTTGACTTGCCTGTCACTATGTGCATTTTAACACTACTTCTCCATACGCACTGGCATTATTGCTTAATGTTGAGCCTTTGCATTCACCTACACACACGTGTGCTCGCACATGCTTCCACACATGTGCTTGCAGGCGCACAGAGCATTGGGCCCATGCTGGGAATTACCTGTTTACCTAATTAACAGCACTTGGCTGGAGGCTAAAGATATGCAAAACGGGAAGGGAAAAGTAAACAACACGAAAATAAAATATTTCCCTCTCGACCTCCTCTGGAGAAAAAAGCATTTCCCTGTGACTGGAAAGGCAAAGGAATGGGGAGGAGAAAAGGGTTAATCACTTATAAGTGTTTTGTTTAAAACATTGATCCCATTACGTTTGTCTTTATTCTCAGATATACGCCACATGGAATTAAATTATAAATTAAAGCTATAGCCGAGTGTTGGCTTTGATATTTCTTACTCTTTCTGTTGTTCTGAAGCGACGTGGCGTAGTGCAGCCTCTCTTCTGACAAGCCGGTTTTTCTGTCTCTGTATCTGAAGAACCAGGCCCTTTTTTACCCGTATTATTTTATGTTTGCTTCATGTTTCCGTTCATACCCCATGAAGCCTGTAAAAGAAATTTATTCATAAGATAAATTAGAAGGTCTGAATTCCTCGTAAAATGCACAGAGACAGTCTATTATCAGTTCAGAGGAATGCAGGCTGAACGTGTGTGCCCGGAGAATATATAGCTCTATATCTATCAGTCTCTCTTTCCTGTGAAAGCAGTACCACCCCTGAGACTGATAACTTTCCTGTTTATACTGCCCTAATCAATGAGTGTGTGTGCGTGTGCGTGTGTGTGTGTGTGTCTGTGTGTGTGTTTGTGTGTGTGTGTGTGTGTGTGCGTGTGCGTGTGTGTGTGAGCGTGTGTGTGTTTGAGAGAGAGAGAGCACAGACGTGTTCACCCAAACCAGTGTCAGCGTAGGTCTTTCTCAATATCACTACCTCTATCTGTTTTTGATTAAGACTGGGGATATGAACCAGACCAAGAACCCCCCCCCCCCAATTACAGACACACACACACAAACTCAGGACTCTAACGTCCACACACACAGAGACCCTCCCCCCATAGACACACACCCACGCACGCTAGAAAAAGTCTACACGAACGCGCACCCATGTGAAACCTCTCACATCCACCCGCACTGCTGCAGACACCCCAAGTGAAATGTATTGATGAAAAGACCATGAAACTGGCTTAACATGACTAATTCACACATGCATACAATAGTCGCACTAACTCTTTCACACAGTATAATCAGCTCTTTCACTCTCTAATAAGAGGCAAAGGAATTAAACAAGACCATATGCGCTGCTGAATCAAAAGATCCCAGCTGAGGGTTTTGTTTCAGCCCCTGTTCCAGATGCTACTAATGTGCCAGCCCATTACACACAAATACAAGTACACGTGTATACATGCATTATGTACGCAATCTTGGACTTTGTGAGCGACTGCAAGTAATTCAAGTCACATAATCAGATTCGGACCAACCACCACACCCAGATACCAAAACTGTCACCCTGAAAAATGACAAAAAGCCCAATGGGTGGACACACGCTTAATCATTTAACCAAACATTGCAAATTAATGAACAGACTGAATGAAATTAAAAGGAAAATGCATTAATTAATGGTGTACTTTCTCTCTATTAACGTGTGCAAAGAATGTTTTTGTTACATGCTGTTTGTGTTTGGGCTAAAGACTACATACAGTGCATTAAGTGAAGGCTGATGTCTAACATGGTGCCCGGCAGTAATGGTTTTGGTTCCTGATAGATTTCACTCCCTGCTGTGTTATTAAAACTAGTAATTACAGTAACAGAGAAATGTTAAAGTGAAAAGTGGAGGTTTAATCCACCGCGTGATTCAATGTTCCTCCTCGCCAATCAGCACAAGAGATAGAAAATGCAGCAACTGTAAAGGCCCTACAACTCGATTTGTCACTTATTTTGTAAACATAATATCACCAATTTGTGATAAAAAAAAAAATCTAAGCTTAAGTTTGGAAACAAAAACTCATTAGTTGTTATTCATTAAAAGGTTTAACACAGTAGATGCGATTTTATATTTTATTTTAAAAAACGTTTAAGCATAAACTGGGTTAAACTCTGCATCTTGACTCCACTTTATTAGAACGCCCTAGATTCATGCCTCAACCAAACTTTAAAAGACCCTGCCCACTTTCATAACAGTGTTTAAGGCATTTATTTTAGCCCAAAGTATTTGTCGATATTGTCTCAAAACCAATACAAACACTGACTTTTAGATAGTATTACTCTGTATCTGTGCACAATAAGATGATTTCTTAAATGTCATGTGCACCAATAAACCATGTTTACCAAATGAAGACTGATCCACCAACACTAACAAATAAAGGCTATGAATTGCCATTGAATCTTGAATTACAGTCTTGACTTATTTTCAGCAACTATACCGAGACACAGCATCCAATATAAATGCCAATGACCTAATATTCTTCTAAGAGGCTCTTATCCTACTGCTGCTAACAGTTGAGAGACCCAATGGAGAGACCTCTATGTTGTTGTGAATCAGTCAGAAGGATCCCTCGCCTTAAGTCCTCCATTTTCTGCAGTTCGTATGCACGTGACCTGCCTTGTGCGCCTTTAACCTTCCACTGAAGACTGGATAGACAGGGTTGCAGTCTATAATAGTCACACTGAACATGTGCTAAGAGCGGATTGTGTCTCTCTGGAAGTGTGCCTAATTGGCACCTGCACAAGTAAGTGAGTCTATTTGCAGGGACAATGCCAAATGATCAACAGACAAACTGTAGAATGGGCCAGAGCGAGCCCTGAAAGCGAGCAAACGTTTAAGCTGCTGTCCCTCACCAGCATTAAAACAATCCAATAAATCAGGGAGCTTTCGTCAAACTGCAGCTGGCACCGCAACTGTATACTCTGCAAGCCACTCGCTTTGAAAACCCAAAAGTAGGATAGAGTTACAGTGTTTACACAGCTTGTACATGGAGGGGGTTGGTCTATCTTCACAGGACAAAGCAGTACATGGAAATATTAGTGCTCAACTTCTCAACAGTCTGAGAAACAGCAATAAAAAAGGCCCTGGTTGGAAAGAAATGAGGTTTATGAAGTTTTTGCAGCCTTAAAGGGATAGTTCACTCAAAAATGAAAACAAATTAATTATCTACTCACTACTATGCCGATGAAGTGGATAAGTGTTTAAGTCTCTTCAAAATGAAAATAAAATGAATACAGAAAGTTTGAGGTCAGTAGTCTAATGATTAGCAGAACCCAGCAAAATACATCTGCCTTCCTACTTTGATCACAGGGAATCTACTCTTACTTTTAATTTTCTAAACACAATTTAAGGTTTCATTCCCGAAAGACTGTGCAACAATTGAATCACTGCAGTGCACCTCAATGCCACTTTATTAGGTACAAACAAACAAAGTACCCCCCCCCCAAATGTTAAAATTTGTTTAAATTTACATGTTCATCGTAGAGGCGTTCAGTCAAATTCAAACAAATGTGTTGACAACTGATATTTAAAGAAAAAAGAAAGTCAGCATCTACTCTATTTCACTGTTTAGGTCAGAGTTTCTCTCCAGTATCCAACAGGCTAAAGGCAATTATCAGCACTTTTAACTGCTTTTACCTAAGAAATAAATACTAAATTAAAATAAAATAATAGTATAAACAACACTGCATCTGCTGCGTCAAACCACCCTCAATCCATTAGTCTTCCCTTATGTGAGAGCACACGTCAACTGTTTTCAGCTGAAGTCAAGGCCGGTCCGCCTAATCATGGTTCACAGCTGAGAAACAAAAGCATTTACTTCTTCAAAGTATAAAAATGTTCCCAGAGGCCAGTGGAGCCGCAGAAAATACAAATTGCACAGAGCAACATTGGACCCAAACATGACACACAAACAGAGAAACACAAAATACGAGACCAAGGTCATGTCTCTTCAGATGATGAAGGCCTTCCTCCTCTCTGCAGTTAGTTATTACCTCTCAGCTGCGCCCCTATATGTTCTATTGGCAGAAGGTATAACTGTTTTCTGCAAATGTAATAACTGCTCTGATTATTTCTAAACCTCTAGTTACCTTATTCATGCCAGAATAACAGAAGAGTGTTTAGAACTTGCATCCTTTGGGCGGCGGACAGAGTTGGATCATATGATATTCATACGCATGCACTCAAACACATTGCCTTGGCATGTTCGTCGTTACTAGCAAACATTTGAATACTGGGGTTTTGCCAAATAAGGCCTCAGGGTTATTCAGATTTCTGTTCCCCTGAAATGAGAACTATCAGCATAAAGAGCCTGTCTCTGCTTTCACAGCATGTTCAGAATAGAAGATGTGATTGCAGTTTATCTTTACTTATTGGCTGTCAGTATTTACGCATTTTACCATGTTTTGATACAACTTTTGATTCCTTTCCTTGTTGCTGTATTGCTGGAGGTTAATGTAAAAGGGCGGTGCACTCGCCGTCTGAATTGCTGCAGGGCACTTCTGGATTTGATCATCTATTTTTGCACATGATACACACTGTATGAAAACAGTTTTATCTGCAGTCTCATGGCAAGGATTCCCATGCTGAATTTTACAGGGAGGACTTAAAAGGATTTAGAATCCCAGAATCTTAACAGAATCCACCAGTCTCTGTATCCAGGCAACAGTGACTTCCATGCAACTGAGCTGCTTCATCTTGGACATATACTGTACTGAACGTGTTAAAGTACGTCTTTTCTAATGGTTTGAGGAAAATGATTAGTTCTTTAGCAATTTCAATGAATTATCAGTTGTTTATGTATGTATGTAATATAATTCTATAGACAAGTGGTACTCAAATGTAATTTATAAAGATCAATGGTTCATAGTAAATGGCATACTGTCAGTTTCAAAGATAGAAATTATGCTATTGATAAGGAAAGCCAGCGCCTAAGGTCTCATGGTCATTTAGTACCCAAGTCGTCCATAGGTTGGACAGAGGTATTTGGGATCTATACGCAAGTCTGATCCATAGACACATTAACTATTGACGACATCTTTCCACTTCCTCTCATACAAAATGAAACCAAAGTATCCCAGTTACTGGTGCTACCATCTTGCAGTGTTGGAGGCAGAGTCTGCTCGGTAGTGATCGTGGTATCGTGCTGCGACCAATCCTGAGTCAGTCTCAGTTGTCAATTATGATGTTTCACTTTGTTTCATAGCATCAAATAACCAATTCATGGGTCCATGTTCCATCCACGTGAACTGTACAACCAACAGGGGGCAATTCTAGATGATTTGGCTTTATTGTTGTGAGTTATCCATAGACCTTATAACAGCTTGGGTGAGATGACAGCTCCCTAAATATATAGCCAACATTGTCCTAACTTATATAGATTATTTCGTTTGTACCACTTGGAGATATTTGGGCTGAAATACCCCCTGTAAAGGACAACCTTCAGATCTGGGTGGCAGTAAACAGGGTTAATTTGTGCTGCTCATCTCTTTTCTCCTGGATGCACTGAGCATCAATAAACGGCTCCTGCTTAAGACTTCTGGGTCTCCTGAACCCTCTTCCAGCAGCTCACTAGATTTCCCATTAAAGTCTTGTCAATATCTTAACATACATTTACACCAAGGAATAAATACCCCTAATTAAAAGCAAAAAAAAAACTAACCTGAGGCAGTCTTTTCTTGTTGACTCCTTCGCGATTCATGAAATTTGCATTTGCCTCTTGATGAAGGTGCACTAGAATCAGTGTAGACTTGGCCGTTAAAGAGGGAATCCGATATTGAAAACGTCCATGATTACAAAAGCCTATATTCAGTCAGAAACAGTCTTGCTGAGGAGGTGAAGGCTGGTCTCCTTCCACTCTAAAATAAAACCCCCTAAAGTGCCATATATACATTATAATGCAGAGCAAGGAATAAGATGAAAAAGGAGCAAAAGAGTTACACAATCCACCAATATGACGACGCTCAGTATACAAGGGTACTGAAGTATGACGTAGGATACGAGAATGCTAGTGAGCTCTGTTTTGGTCTCAAGGATACAATAATTTTTTGAAAGTGGTAGTACATATCACCACTGTTGTTCCTAACTTTGTTCTCCAGTAAAATGATTTTTCTGCTGTGGCTGAAAATAAAGGTGTGATGAGAGCAGCGAGACTAAATGTGTACATTGCAACTGTGGACCATAAAAACCGCCCGAGGATGCAAACTGCTAAAATACTTTGTAGAGCTGAGGAGAACCACAGAATGGTTCATGGTACTAAGGACACCTTCAATAGACTCTTAATAAAGATTAAATCAAATTAGAGGCACAGACAAAATAAAATATAGTTGAATTGGGTATCCTGATTTTAACATGTGTTTCAATTTTAGATATGAACAGTCCAACAAAATTCAGCTCACGGATGTGAGGTGGCAGAGAGTTCCAGAGTCCTGATGCTGAACAGCTTAAGGCTCAGTCACCAATAGGGCTGTGTTTAAATGTGAGAACGTACAGAAGAGCAGCTGAAGGAGAGCGTATGATTCGGACAGAGGGTTTCAGGATGGAGAGGGTCCAGCAGGTAGGAGGAAGCCAGGTTATAGAGGGCTTTAAAAGCTAAGCAGTGGGATTGGAGGGTATCCTTTGTTGAACCGTGACACCGGAGCTGGATGAGGAGTTGTGTGATGTGGTCGGTGGATTTGGTACGACTGATGATCCTAGCAGCAATGTTTGGATGATTTAGAGTCAGTGTAAGAGTTTATTGGGTATACCAGTAAGAATGGCGTTATAGTAATGAATGTGGGATGTGAACAGGGCGTGAATCAGGACTTGAGGGCTGTGTTGCCGGATGGAAGGACGAAGTCTTGCCTAGGTTAAAACAGCAATGTGGTAAATGTTATTAGTATGGGAGCCAAAGGAGGGGGTACTTTGTGCTATTGGCTTATAATTCATTATTAGTTTATCTCAGATAGATAGCATACAGCCAAGAAGATAGGCTATGACACATCTACTTGAATTTGCAGACTTATTTTATTGGTTTGACAGTTTATCAGTATGATTAGTGTTCGACAATTTTCAAGACAGCATTAAAGCTGTTAGCAGCAAAAAACACACTTTCAATCAACTTTACCGGCAGAGAAACACTCTGGCAGTGTTTTGCTGTTAGAACATTCACTGCTGAGTTAGAAGAGAAATGCAAGTTAATGTATGTGCATGTTTACACAGGGCACGCCTGTTTAAAATGCAAGAAAGCATCCACACCAGGCTTTCCGCTCAGTCTGTCAGCAAATCATTTGTCATCATTTAAAGTCCCTGTGTGAGTGTGTGTGTGTGTGTGTGTCAGTGTGAGAGAGAGCAGATGTGCATTTTGGTTATTAGTGAATGGATCTGTAGTTATTGTTTTACCATAGTGTGTGTGTGTGTGTTTGTGTCAGGTTCTTGCAGCATCCTCTGATTTGTGTGAAGGTCGGCCAGGCCTGAGAGACATGACACAGATACAGCAGAGGCTAAAGCAGGAGACGGCCTGATGCTGCTGCTCGCCACGCTGCTGTGTGGATGGTTGGACATCCCTCTGTGGTTTTTGGTCGGGAAGGCGTGGGTGGAGGATGAAGAGACAAAATGAAGATGAAGAGGTGAGGAAATTGCACACGAGCGGCATGAAGGAGCAGAGGAGGATGTGAATAGAGAGGAAGCAAATGCAAGAAGTAAGACACATGAAATGCATGGGAGACAGAAGCCAGAGCAAAATGATGCTCACAAACATTTATTTTGCACTTTGATTTATAAATGCATTCATTTTGACAATTCAGATTGGAGAAATATGAAATGCCATCATCGTGAAGAATATACTCAGCAAACATTTAGTTTCAGTTTTTGCTTCGACAGGAAGGTAGTTGAAAAACAATAATGGCAAGGGTGAAGGAAGAAAATGGGCTTGAAGGAGGTGAAAAGTGAAATCAAAGGTATAACAGTAACATAAAACAGGTAATTATTTTTTTGAAGAAATTCATAAAGTTTTTGATGATAAAAGTCCTGACCCTGTGTCATCAGGATTAGATATTGACAGTCCTGAAAATCTTGTGTGTTAATCATTGGCTCTACAAGGTCGCATGGCACCCCGGGGTTGCACGACACATAAATCAATAGAATCGCTCTCGTACTGATGGAGGATAATTTCAACTCAAAAGTTTTCTTCAAGCATTAGATAAGCCTTCGAGAACTGAGAAAGGCAGAAGGGCAAACAGGACGTTAAGTGAAGAATGACAGAAATAAAGACTAACAAGTACAGACATGAGAGGACATGTAAATATGAAGTTCTGACAGGCCGTTTCATCAATGACAGCACACTGATCATCTGATGTCCACTGATCAGGCATCAGCACCCCCCCGGCAGACCATCACTGACAGCTGATTGTCCTCTGTCAATGCAGGTAGTCTTCTAACTTACAGGGCTGCCACTGACACATACTGTACATGACGGATTAAATATACTGTTTTATCAACATTGAAATATCAAAGATTGTGTAGGATGATGTTAAGGAAGGCATCAGCCAAATACTGTCAAACAAATGTTGATGGAT
This sequence comes from Limanda limanda, assembly GCF_963576545.1. Lineage (NCBI taxonomy): Eukaryota > Metazoa > Chordata > Actinopteri > Pleuronectiformes > Pleuronectidae > Limanda > Limanda limanda. The sequence continues at coordinate 16,004,901 of NC_083640.1, read as the reverse complement.
ATTTTTATCTTTTTTTTACTGGAATGGTTTGTGCTGCAGTTCTTGAGATTTCTTATGGTACATTTCCAAAGCACCCTTTTATATAATAGTGACATTAACAGTTTAGTTTGAAAATTAAATCACATATTTGTCAGAATGTCCCAGTATTCCACTTTTACATAACACAACTCATAACAGCATCTTTTTATGCAAAATGACTCCTGGTTAATGATATCCCATTCGCCAGCTGTATTTCCAGACCTGCTGCGTCACAGGCCAACAAATAGGAAAGCAACAGGAGCAAAACGTCTGACGCTTTACTTTTAAATGTAAAAATAAGGGGCATTAAAACTTTCTCTGTGTCTAACTGCAGCTCTGGCGGTAAGGATGGGACAAGCTGGTGACTCAAATCTCAAAAATCCTTATTACACCGTCTCATAGAGGTCCAGCATATGAAGGAGGCAGGCTTTGTGGGCCGAGTAGACCTCTGAACAGCGCGGCCCCCCCAATTAGGACACAGCGACTTTATATATAGTCTTTATGTAATCTGTCTCATTACAGTTGAAAGACTTTGAATGTGTCCACTTTTATTTCAAGTGCGGACTGAGCCACAGAGACAACTTTCCGTATGCAGTTTACACAGTTTACCGATCGCACGCTCACCCTGCACACCCCCATTAGACAGTAATCAAGAGGGGAATGCTAATTCTGCAGAGATGGCCCCGAGCGCTCAGACATCAAAGCAGAGACAGGGAGGGAGAAAGGGGAAAGAGAGGTAAGAGGTTAGAGAGTGACACAAGAGAAGACAGGGAGGAAGACAGAGTGAGAGGGATGTAAAGCATTTCAGATCTGCAGTTCAAGTTGGTAAACCATGAAAATGTTACAAAAACAAATGTGATCTTTTAAATGTCGATGGTTTCTCCCGAGCTTCAGGATGAAACACCAGAAATTATACCTCCATGACTTGATGTTGTCGGATTGGAAGATTGTTTGCTTGTTTATCTGTAAATCAGTTGTCTCTTACTCTATCTATTTAGCTTTATCTGTCTTTTCATGTTTTTTTCTTCTGACCACCCCCTCTCTCTTTCTTTTTATTTTTACCGCATATAAAATTCTGTTTAAACAATCCGGTAATAGTGATCTATAGTATAATAGTAATAGTAACAGTAGTTAGCTTACAGTGTTCACTTTGGGTCTTTTCATACATGATTGGACTGCAAAAAAAGGTACTTTTTACAGGCTCTGTCAATAATTTAGTCCCCACTATTCCCACCGTGCACTGACAAACATATCAAGTCAAAACCAGCGCGCCCTGCCATCTACTCTGGCTCTTTATTGTGTAAGTTTACAAATTATTTAGTTTATACCCAGTCTACCCAGAGTTTACACATGTCGGTGTGTCTGTGTGTCAGCGGGAGATGAAATCTTATTGTGCGTGGCTATGAAGAAATAATTTACTCTTGTACCCTTTTGTTTGATTATATCGCTTGCAGTGTGTTTTAAAGTTTGCTGTGTTTGTTTTAATGCATGATGTTTTAGCGTTTTATAATTGGGTCTGCAGCCTTTAATTTCTCTCCTTTTAATCTGTTATTTATATCAAGTACAGGCCAGTCCTTCAGCCTTTGCACATGTCACTGTCTTTTAAATAATTTGCACCTATTTGAATAAATTGCATATTACTGAAATCTCAGCCTCCCGTCCTGGTTATTCTATATAGATGTCAAACAAATTGACATATAAACTGTAACGAGTCAGAGACGTCATTTGAGTTGGTCTGTGTGTGTGTGTGCGCAACGTGACATCACCCTTATCTTAAAAATCAGCTGTTACCTTTCCCTCAAGTTCTGGGACTATCATACAGAAGCAACGCAATTATTTTACAGTAATCCACCTGCTTATAGTGATCAATTTGGCCTGGGACTAACGTGATCACTATAAGCGGTTTCCAGTGTATAATAATTAAAGTTTGTTGCTCTAACCAGATCATTCTCATGTGATCTTTGGTCTATGCCTTTGATTATGAGAAGCTCATGAGCATGGAATTAATCTGTCTCATGTAGAGAAGATAACAGCATGTCATTATTTACAGGAAATGTATTTCAGTCTATAACTTTTTAACCTAAACATCATGTTTACAGGAAGAAAATCTGTTTTCTTGCTCGAAAATGAAGGTGGGGCTGCTCAACTATTTTTTCCAAGGACCACTTGTGATTCTTGAACACTCTATTATGTGAGGCTGACAAGCAATCAAACATGAAACATGATGTAACCCTCCTGTTTGTGTAAGGGAAGTATTAAGCCATTTGAAATAAGAAAGAGAGAGAGACCCTGGCCTAGATCTGCCCAGTGCAGAGGAGGCAGGTGTGAGATTGGTAAATTCTTTCTTTTTTTCGATGAATTATAGAAACTCGCATTCCAATTTCCACAGACATTGAATTACTGGAAATTATTTGCTGCACACTGCAAGCAAAACAGATGCCGGCGCCACCTCCCACACATATTCAAATTACAGCCCAACTGCCCTTTGCTCACTGTCATAAGCAAGAGAAATAAAAACAGCTAAAAATGACAAGTTGTTCTTGAAAATGTCAAACTTTAAAGGACACAGTGTCTCTACCATAATGTCAGAGTGCAAAGCAGAATTAACACGTGTGAATAAGTATGTTTGACCAAATAGAACAGGGGGACATAATGCAGAACTACACTTGCATTGAAATCATCCGGATGGAAGCAGCACTAAAAAAATCCAGATTTTCAATGAACCTACGTAACCTTTAGATGACGTCACCGCCCCTGTGTCCTTTATCTATTTTTACCTCCGGCGATAAGATTAAGTTTTCACCTCTTTCTTTTTCATTTGTTGGATGGTTGTTTTGTTTTGTTTGTTAGCATGATTAAGCAAAACTTGACATTTCAGCCCTAACCGAACCTAATTGACTGAAACACACAATTTTCTGTATAACTGAGTTTGACAGAGACTGATTTAGCCGACCAGGCCAGTGTCCTCTGGACTCCCACCCGCCAGTTTCCCATTGCATGTGTCATCTGCATATGACTGAAGCCACTGATGCATATCTGTCAACTGTGTCTTTCCCTAGAAAGCGCTCAATGGGAAGGACTGTGGAGAATAAACTAGAATGAATATAGCTGTCAAGTGATCCCAGAGGAAAACCTTCAAGTATCTTCCCTTCACTGTCAATCTCTCTGCTAGAAACCATATGGAAAGAATATTCTTATTTTTAATCAGACAGCCGGCTTACGTGGCATCTGTGTGGCTCAGTGGACTAAAGCACACTCACTGTGTTATGAGGATAAAGTTAATGACTGTTTCCCTCTGCCTTGCTCCTTTATGAGATGAGGATGAGATAAGAAACAATAAGAGCAAATACAGGTGAAACTCTCTTGTTGGCACACAGACCTTCCACAATTCTCTCTTTCCATCTCTGTTATATACACATGCTCTAATGTAAGTTGGAATATTAGTTTGGCTTAATATGTCTCCCCAGGGTTTTGTGGACTTTTCTGCTCATGTTATAAATTGGAACATTTCATCAATGTTGAGCAGTAAAATTCAGTTAAATACATTGAATCCCCTGAATCAAAAATGAACAAAAAGTATTTGCAGCACAACAAAGAACTCAATCCTGGACAGTATTCAAATTATTTTTTTTAAACTTGGTATTTGTTCAAACATTTACTGCACGTTGAAAATGATCAAAGCTTTCCCTTTATGTTTGACGATGGAGCATTTAATTACCTGGTTTTGTCCTGGGACTGACTGTTAAGTTGTTAAATCTAGGTTAGTCCTGTGGACATGAAATGCTTCAGTGATGACATATTGTTACATACTGTATTAAACTGGGGCTGTAAACTGTGCAAATTGTCGCTTGTATAATTTTGTCTTTTATGAACGAGGTTATACAGCAGAGATCATCAGAGGACTGAAACACCCCTGTGGAAATAAAGAAAAAATAAAAATCTTTTATGAGCTTAGACTGGGAATCCCTCTAGTGTTCTGGATATCAGTGCATTTTTTATTTGGCAGCACAGATTGTGCAGCCCCTTGAAGGCAACATCAGCAATGTATCGATAACACCGGGACAGATTTCAACTGGATCAATCCCATCTCTATTTTTGGACTTTTAGTGTTAGTGTTCATTCCGGGTTATCCCTCAGGGCTCCCTGCTTGGACTACATTCATTTTTTATGTGCTGGTTTAAATGCACCTTGAGATATGATAGCAGATCTTTAACAGAGAAAGTCATCTGTGAAGTTTAGTTGCCAAACTCGTAGGTTTTACGAAACTTTGGGGCTATGTTCATGCCCATAGGCTAACTGCCCTATGTGCCTGCTGTGGGGATGAGGGTTGACTTGAGCAAGAATGGTTGTAAAGAGGTTTAGATCTGTTTGCACATGATGGTGCTTTTCCTTCAAATCCTTGTGAGCATGATAAACAGGCGTCAGGCCGACTAGACCACAGCAGCTCGTAAACACTGAACCTTAACTGGTTGCATTCCTGAAAACGTGCGACTAAAACAGCTGCTCAAAAGACAATAATTGAATCAAGAGGCTGATTCATTTACAAGGACATGCACCCGTTTACTGTGATATTTTTGAAAAATCACAACTGCGAAGGATGATACTGACCCTGGACAGACAACATTCAGCTGGATGGACTTCTGTGGAAATGAATCCTTGGAGCTTATCCAACAAGTTGCCCTGTGTGATACTGTTCACTGCTTGATTCACGTAAGGAGCTGCCTTGAGAATATATTGATTTTCAAAAATGTGTTTATACTCAACTCTAAATTGCATTTCATCATACCATGACAAAATAATGATTAATTGGGAGGAACAGATACACAGTTCAATGATATATTCTGATAATGCCTGTGGTTTGAAATGTTGGGCATCTGCATAAACCCATGAGCAATTGAATTTGGCAGACCCGTTCGTTTATGTGGATCATTTTGTCTTACAGGAAAATTAACTCTATGTAACTTTCTTGACTGATTTACCATATTTGTTTATTTCAGACAAATAAAACTACCTGACTGAATAAAGACGATGTGTCATTGTCTAAAACCCTTTGCAACCACATTCGCACCTGTTGAAGTCGGAAGGCAAAAATATATCCAGGAAGAAAAGGTTCAGATGCTTCTGTTCAGATCCTCCGTCGGTTATATTCACACCTCTGTGAGATCGTAATAAACCTATTTGCATTGTTACTGTTGAGCTCTCAGGCTGAGGTGTTGAGGAGCGGGAACTAAACACACAAATCAAAAATGACAAGGTTTGGATAAGGCATGAAGGTGAATCAAGTTAAACTATGTTCTTTGACAATGAGACTGGAAATAAACAGAATTTTCCTTCTGTTCTTGTTTTTCTTTGATTATTTCTTTTTGATCTGTGTTCTACAGAATGTATTTTCTCTCCCCCCCCCCCCCCCCTCCCACCAGCTCCTCGCTCTCTATCCCTTTTCCCTGTGCAGACGTTCTCATGATGGCAGTGTTTGCCATGAAGATTTGATAAACACCATACGCCGACATGTCTGCTCTTTAGTATTAATGAGATCAATCACAAGCATGGCCATTATGCTCCTGCAGGACCCAGAGAGGAGAGAAACACAACGAGAAAAACGGAAGAAGTAACAAGAAGTGGACCTTTATAGGTGCGAGCTGGTGGTGTGTGCCTGCACCTGCTTGTGCCTCTATTTGTTCGGGCGTATGTGTATCACTGAATGCCTTGGCTATGTGTTTGCAAGAGAGAGAGAGAGCGGAAGGATGGATATTTATTGTGTCTCAGCTGTGAGTTTGCGTGTGTGTGTCTGTGTGTGTGTGTGAGTTGCAGCAGATTGAAGAGGGCGGGCAGAGACGGTTTTGTCTGCACACTAGCAGATGGCAGGAGAGAGGGGGTTTAACTTTCTTTACTCGTTTCTTAAAGAGCAACCAGTTAGTAGCTTGTGTGTGTAAATGCATGTGTGTCTGTGTGTGTGTGTGTGTGTGTGTGTGTGTGTGTGTGTGTCTATAGAATCGTTTGCCAATGGTTTTTGTGAAGGAGTGAGGCAGAACTCTCTGTTTCATTCTCCAGAGTGTTCACATAACTGCATTTATACAGTGTAAGCAAGTTTGCTCTTCAGTTGAAGCACACACACTACACACACCTAACACACACGCGAAGACAAGCACACACAAGCAGGTGTTGCTGCCACTTCATCAGTGTTCTCTCCTAAGAGGGAAGAAAATCAGAAAGCTCGGCAATAAGAGCACATGTCTTATCTCTCCTTTTAGCATCTCAAGGCGACAAACACAGAGAAGGTGAGGTGAGGGAAGGAGAGGGAGAAGTGAGAGGGCGTCATAAAGTTGGAGCTGACATAAAAAAAAAAACTGAACCAAGTCCAGGAGCAAATGAGCCACAGAAAACTGCAAGTAGAAGTGTTAGGATGACAAGATGAGAAGGAAAGACTGAGATCTTGTAGAAACAGAGTCCAGGACCTTCCAGACCGGTGTCAGCACTTATTTGATCTGACCTGACGCCTCTTTTGTCACGATAAAAATCAGCACATTTATATGGTGTAATATTTAATGTTATCACTTTTGATTCCTATTGAATTCATGTTGAATGAAAGCCCTGGTACAAGTACCTCAAAGTAAAAATGTGGAATATGGCCAAAATGGCCACTAAATGCATTAAGCAGGCTTCCTGTGGCGTTTTTTCCAATTCTTCCTAAGACTTTTTTGTTTGTCTGGTAACAATTTTTTGTTAAAATTTTTTTGTGAAGATCAGTCAATGTAAACACACTCCGGGGGTCTCGGGGGGCACCGTTGAGCCATTTTGCGACGCCCATTAAAAATTCCTCCAGAATACGTAAATTTCTACCACTTTCTAACTTTCTGCAAATTTTGGTAAGAATTTGAGCATGTTAAAGCCCTCAAAAAGCCAATTCATTCGCCTGAATATAAATAATAATAATAATCCTTACAATTTCAATAGGGCCTCACCTGTCAGTGCCTGTCAGTGCTCGGGCCCTAAAAATAGATGCTTTTTTAAACTACATTTTAAAGGCACCAACACTTTTTGAGTTCAAAACTGAAGTGTATTGGAGCTGTGGTATGTAGAGGTGCCACACTGTGGTGGTAGACCACTCTAACAGAGTGGAGGAGCTCGATGGACCGACACGAAGACAGAACATATGTCACTTACTTCAGTTTCTTTACCCGTTTGCTTTTCATTGGTTGTGAACAGAACTCCGGCCCCAATTCATTGACTCCCCTCATTGTAGAGCAACACAGACGACGAGAGGGAAGTGAAGGAAGAGCCGACGACACCGAGCCGTTAGCAGCTGTTTGTTACGCCTCCTCCTGCTGATTGTGAGCGATTAATGTGAATGTTCTGAGTGACAAAATAACAGAGAACAATAGCTCTGTTTGCGATGCCACTTTCACTTGTTTAGTGTAACAGCACAGTCGCACCTGAGGTGTTGAAGTCAGACTGGCCATCGGTAGCACTGGGACAAATCCAGAGTCTTCCACCATCATTTTTTTACCAGCCCTGTCAGTTCCTGTTCCCGCCCACTCTGTGTGCCTGTCGCTCTGGAGGTACATGAGAACGTGCTGCCCACTGCCTGGGCTTACTTATTACTATTGACTCTTTTATTTCCTCAATGACTTTCTCTCTAACCTGACCAGACAGAACGGCTCCTTCTCTGTGTTCCAGGACATCCTGATTTACAAAGTAATCACTGACTGTCATTTGAGGACTTCTCTTGTTCATCTATAAGCAAGCTATATGCATTAAAATGTTAGTTTGGATATAAAATCATAAAATTATGGAATTTTTTAAGGTATCAACCATTTCAAGATAAGTGGCAGCGGGGGGTAAGGGCGCTTTCACTCATAAATAATACATGTATGTATATGCTGGGGTTCACTGGGGGACACCACATTCAGTTAAGTGAAGGAAAGGAAAGAAAAGCACAAGAAAATGACAGTTTAAAAGCCCAAACTTTGCTTCTCTTGTCAAATGACATCTTTGAGTAAAGAGTTTTCACTGGGACTCTTTCTTTTGTAGAAAGGAAACTGCTGAGCATGTGGTGCTGAGTCATATTAATCATTAAGATATTGATGAATAACACTAATTTCATAGAGAGGGTGATTAGTCTTACAAACAATAACTCATTACATATGCCTTGTTGAGGAAGTAATATCATTTATTCATCTTTTTATTTTAATTATTTTAGTCATACTTAGGAATTTATCACTTTATACCAAATGTTCCTTCCAAGGACTCCCAACACTAGAAGTGCAGTCGAATTAGAAACGTTAATACAATTAGTGTAGGAACTGCAACAAATACTTCCCAACAATGATAATTACACACAAATGCTAGCTTTTGTCAGGAGAGGAGTTCACAATGTAAACAGCTCGATTGGTGGTTGTTTAAGAAAAAGCTGCACTTTTGAGACAAAGAAAGAAGAAAAAGACTGATCAATTATAAAGTTTTATTATATGTAATTCACATTTAGAGAAAAGAGGGGAGATTCAGATAAGACAGTTAAGTGTGATTAAATGCACAAACTTCATCAAACTATTTTTTACCAGGTTATGTTTTGTTTAAGGTAAGATAAGCTAAGATCAGATAAGATAAAATAAGATAAGATAATCCTTTAATAGTCCCAAAATGGTAAAATTTGGCATATTTCAGCTGCAAAAAGCAGTCAAAAAATGGAATAAGCTATATTAAAGTAAAAATAAGAAAACATGATACTTATTAGCTGTAAGGTAATGTAAATGATAAAATCAGTTTATTGTTGAAAGACATCGGAACAACTTTTTTGTTATAGACAAACGTCCTCTACGGCAAAATACTGGATATGAAACCAGCACATTAAAGACGTCACCAAAACTAGTTGTAACAACGCTTTAATTCATTCTTTTCTGTTCATAGCTGGTGCTGAGAGCCTTATTCAAACCTCTGTGTCATTAAGATTTGATTATTGTAATGTTCTGTTTCCTGGCTCCTCATGTGCTCCAACTCAAAGTCTTTTTATTTTATCGAAACCCCAAATATCTGACCAGATTTCGATAATGATCAAATTCCCCAAAATCCAAAGTGGACATGCTCCTTCATACCTGTCCAGTCTCTTTAACCTTGATTTTGCTGTGTGGCTGCAGGGCTTCTGTCTCTGTGTTGACTGCAGGGCTCCGTTTAGAAGAAGTCGTGTCCCCTTCCCCTGGAGCAACGTCCCTGCTGACATCAGACTGTCCTCTTGATTACTTCAGGCCTGGTACCTGATACCGCTCTTCCACCGGCAGGTCAGTCTCTGTCTCAATGAATCCAATAAAACTAGTATGACAGTGTTGCATGTTGCCCTGACAACGTTATTACTGTCAACCTTCTGATCCATACTGATTCTCCTCCAGACGTTTCTAATGTCTATTGTTAAAGGACTGGTGGTGTCTCAATGCCGTGCAGATAGTTTTGCCTCTTGATGCCAACTTGTGACTTACACATATAAACAAATACAATTTTGAATTGAAATAGAAAAACTGCATAATGTTCAGTGTTGTCCTTCATAGATTTGCTATTTTTTTTAAAGATTTTAGAAAGATATGCACACACAAACACGTTCAGATTCCATGTTATGTTCCTATGTTCTCCCTCTGTGAACATAGAAATATAACTTTCTTGAATTTCTTTGCAAACGTTGCTTTCCATATGTCCACAAAGAAAGTTTCTACCCAAACGAAGCTTGATCAGTGAAAAAACACCGTGTCTTTTTTTACTTCAGTTAAACGATATTGTCAAACACAAATAAGCTGCTTAACATCCATCTGCTACACAGTACAGTATTCAATAAATCGAATTATTTAGTCTGAAGCGTTCTGAAATCATAAACTCTGTGTTGTGAAGCTAATGTAATCCAGGGAAATTGAATATTTAGCACTTATGGAGTAGTTATAATGGGGGATTAGAGGAGTATAATGAACATTTGTTTACCACTGTATGAAATTACTTTTTAAATGACGAGAGCCTGTTGAAAATCCCCGCGAGACTTACTGTATGTTTTGGTGCTTACGCTCCTGTACCTTCTACTGTTCATCCTTTCTGTTATCACCACATGAGACTGTAGGGCTGAGGAATTGATCTACACTCAAATCTGCTACAAGTTTTCGATGTAGAACGGAGAGGATGAATAAGATCATAAAACTGCAATCCAATCCAAAACCACTGGCAGAGATCCCCAACTGTCTGTACCGACTGCCATGAAACCCCGGCACAGGACCACAGGTTGGTCTCTGGGCTCAAAGGAGAATATAATGAAGCTGACTGGTGTGGTTTGCCAATGTGTGCTATGCTTGATAGGTAGGGATGTGGGGGGATCAAAACGGACCCCATGCATCGCTCATTTTCCCCAGGGCCCCCCTACAGGTTAATCCTGCTATGGTACTACAAAATGTTCCCTTGCTTTTGTGCCACAAAGCTGTGACCGGTGTGAGCCTGGCAACATGAATCGTATTCTGTTCCATTTCCACCGTGGAACCCTGCAGCTTCTCAGATGTGCTCATAGGCGTCTTGGTGCCTCCATCACCGGTTTCTTTTCTTCACACTGATGCTCTTACGTATACCCAATTCAGGAGCCGCCTCCTTCGGAGAATGCAGCCTACACAGCTCGGAAAGGCTGAAGTGAAATGAGAAGTCTTATCTACAGAGGATTTCCATGATTTACGTCACCAGCTTGTCCTGAAACTCACTGCTCCTGTCCAGCAACAGAGGGGGAATTGGACATGATGAGAAAGTCTTTAATACCCTTCATTTTTTTACATGTGTGCCGTTAGCTATTAAGTTAAATTTAAGGCCAATACTTACATTAAAAAGTGAAAGAATTGTCCGTTTGCCATCGCCAGTATCTCTTTGAAAAACTGTTTAGCACCAATATGCAATAAATCCCGGGATAGGTTTGGCCAAAGAAGGATTGACCCATTAGAGTCTTTGTTGCTCGGGGATGATTGGACATGTTTGTCGGCCTCATTTGAAGGAGCCTTCTAGATAGCCTAGTTGACCGCCTAGTTGCAAAACTGACACAATCTGTCCTTAAATGCAGCCTGAATGTTGCCCCAGAATTGAGACTCAGCTCTGGTTGTTCAGAATGAGAGTTGTTGAGAGGCCTTCCACACAATCCATGTCTCTGTCTGTGAGACGGGTGTGAGCTTTTCCAAATCTCTAATTGCTCTTCCCTTGAATGTCTAATTAAGTGAAATTACCAAAGGTGGATTCCAAACAAGGTGTGGAAACATCTCAAAGTTAAACAAAAGGGATGGGAAGCACCTGAACTAAATTCCGGGGTGCAGCAAAAGGTCTGAATTAATGTGCAAATGTGATCTCATTTGCACCTTTATAATAAAATGGCAAAGATCTTTAAATACATTTTTCACTCTCATTATGTGGTTTAGAGTGCAACATAAATGGGGGAAAGAGTGAAGGATCTGAAAACTTTCTGAATATGCAGGTGATTAAATCAATCGACAGTTTGTTTTCCCACTGTGACACTTAAGAGTCGGTTTCTGTTGAACTCTGTTATTAAAACTGTATTATTTCACTGTGAGTCATAGTTCAAGTGAGGTGACTCCTTGTTATGGGCACTGTAGAAGTATAAACATTTAAAAGGCATTCAAACCAATGTACTTAAACGACTATACACCAGCAACTAAAGGAGGGAGTGTATCTGAACTGTATGACTACAAGGAGGCAGAGTGGGTTGTGAGTGCTGCTCTCTGCTTGTGTGTCCTCGGGGGGAATTCACAACTGTCAGTGTGTGACCAGCTTAGCTCTGCAATGTTACACTGTGTCACTGCTAAAAGACATGAGCGCACACATGACTTCTCTCGCACGCACGTACACAAAAACGAACAGGAGCACCAGCAAGCATGACACGCTCTGAACCAAAGCACGGACACACAGGCATGTGCACACATGCTACACCATGCACATGCTAGAGACCCAGAAGAGGGCTGAGGCTGGTGACAGTCCATGTCCCTGTGTCAGGGTTGGTCTCTCCAGAGGAATGTGGCGGAGTGACACAGAGTGCCCAGTGGTGACACACAGCCTGTCATTGCAAAGTGACATAAATGACCCACTTTTCCTTTCCAGCAGACCCTTCCCCATCGTCAGCGCTTCGTCCTCGAAGGTTTTCTATCTGATTTCACTTTCCTCTATGTCCCTTTTGGTCTCCTTCTTAAGTGTCTTTCTTTGTGGAGCGCTCCTGAAGCTGTGATCAAACAATAAGGAACATTTGCTTTATTACCTCAGCGATAAAAGCAGTGAGGAGACATTTACATTTACCTGTAAAGTCACATAAATCCAGTATATAGTCTAGTTATGCCACAACGTTCTCTCAGAAAAACAGAAAAACAACTTTACCTGTAGAATTCAGTTTGACTAACTCTCAGTGTTTAATCTTGAATGTTGAAGTGCTTTCTGCAGAAAGCTGCCAAGTGACACATCTAACTGTAAGATTACCCTGTCCGCTTTGTTCAAACCTGCAACCACAGCTCTTTGTATTTGCCGTTTGACTTTCTTGGTCCTTTACCAAAACTTCCCTCCAACCCAAAATATAAGGGTGTGATTTGACTACCAAAACCTGACAACAGATCAGATTTTAAACTCCCGACTGACAAAGAAAAATTGAAAACTAAAAAACTAGATGGAAGAATACAACTGGGTCATAACTATCAGCTTGTCAGCCATAGGGATTAACAAGAGGGAAGCTCCAGTTCTGTGATGCTGGACGGATGGAGGACAGTGAGCTGATGGACAGCATTAACAGCTCGGACAGACGAAGTGAGGAGAAGACAGCGTGGTTATACAGATGAATAGTCAGCGGTCGACACAGACAGGTTGATAAACAATTAGAGACAGACAAGTTTAGACAGGTGGATATAAGCAGAGACTGACTTTTTGACAGGCAGGTCTTACCAGGTCTTACAAGTAATCTTGTCATTTCTCCCGTTCACACATGGGACTCCTATGCAATTTGCTTAAAACGTGTTTAAAGAAAAACTACTTGGATCACTCAGGAGTCAACAACAAAGCACTGGTGACTAACTTCATGAAGAAAAAGAGAGGCCCAACAAACTCAGGGTACGTCGTCACAGTGTGACACCAAAATAAAAGCTTATGTGAATATTGTTACTTGACAAAAACATCAAACTTTATACATGTGAGGCTGCTATTTTATTTTTCTACATTACTCCACAAAATCTCATACAAAAAGTTCAGCTAATGCAACATATTATTTTCAAATTGTGCAGAACAGAGTGAACAAAGTCTGACCATCCAAACTGGTCCCATATTAAAGAGGAAGCTGTCTAATTCAGGCCTTTCTTCATCTGACCTTTACTTAAATATACCCATGATGGTTCATACAAAGCAACATAAAGGTGCCACTGCAAAATTGTTCAGTGCCAACTATATCACATTTGAGTGTGGTTCTTATTGAACAATAAGTTGTGCTGTTGAGCATTAAATAATAAATTATTTGTGATTGTTGAGAAAGTAATGGCATACTGCAAGTTACTCAGTGACCTTTGAATTGAATAATTAATGAAACCTACAGATGTATAAGACTATCATCACAGAGATGAAGAACCTTATGTTGCATCTTAATGATACTGTTTGCAGCAGGTTCAGGGATGTCATGACAACTGATTTCAGGTGTGGTAAATACTCACTGGCAGGCTTTCTCAGTATAATTAATTTAGAAATGATTAAGTAAGCAAACTTCTCCCTCATCACCATTATGTTGAAAATGCCAAGATGTGCTGTTTTGCAGGTGCAGCTAAGTAGACGCAGACAAAGTTCTCTTGACAGCAGCAAAGCAGAAAGTACTTTTGAAAAACAGAAACCTGAAACAAACACTTCAGCTTTTTGCTGAAGCAGGTGGAATGACTAGATTGGTTTTAATTCCTTCTAATTCATTTTCAAGAATGGGTTGAATTTCTTTCTGGTATTTGATATGATAATTTATTTTTCTCAAAATAAAAAAAACCATTGTGATACACTGTGTGTAATTTGTGCAACAGTAGCTCTTATAGAGAGTAGATCAAGTATTGGACCACCTGGACCAGACTACGCTCCCCATGCTCATCAGTGAGCTTTGGGTGCAGGGTGCAGGGTCACCAGTTGTCTTTTCCTGGACATCTTTGGGTAGGTGGCGCTCGTAAGTCGTTCAGATCATTAGGCTTTCCCATTTTCCTGCTTCCAACCACGTCAGCTTCGAGAACAGAACAGCTCCTTATATCCCCCCTCTTGACAGGTGCCATTTCAACGAGATAATAATTGTTATTCGCTGTTCCTGTCAGTGGAATGAATGATGAGGCTTATTGCAGTATGGCAATTTCTTCCATGTGAGCTAAAATTGTTGTTCTTTTGACGTCATATCCAAAGAAACATCCACTCTCTGTTCTACTGTGTTTGTTTACCTTTCACCAAAACAAATTTGGAAAGAAAAAAAAGAAAAAAAAACATAAAGTAACACCATAATAAATCTAAATTTAATCCTACAAAAACATACACAGACACAAGTGGTGAAAATCTGTGCATATGACCATTTCTTGACTCAGGTCCTAAGAAATGTTCAAATGCAGCCTAATTACTCTGCCTTGTTGAACATAAATATATTTCTCATAAGCAACGCTTTCATGTACTTAGTAAACAATCTGTGTTCTGCTCGGGTCTCACAGTCTGTAACGGATGATACACGTTTCCTTTGATTTAACTTGACTCATATGTTATATATTCTACATGTGCTGACATGCACACAAAAACCCTCACCCCCACACACACACAAATACAGGATGAACGATTTTTAGCATGACATTGGAAATTCCCTTTGATCTCCATGTTAGAAGAGGTCTGAGCTGTTTACTACTCAGTGAGTGAGGAACAAAAATTATGCATCGCAGTATCTCAGTTATACACATACAGATTAGTGAGAGGCTACAAGAAACGCTACATGAAGAAACCACCATGACGTTTTTCACTGTCACACTGAATCTGCAATGAAAACAGCTGTACAATGCCAACTGACTACAGTCATTAACGGGACTTAAATGCTTAACTTCTGGAATTTCTCCAGTTTCTGAAAGAGCAACGGACTAAGACGCTGTGGGT
Organism: Limanda limanda; assembly: GCF_963576545.1. Taxonomy (NCBI): domain Eukaryota; kingdom Metazoa; phylum Chordata; class Actinopteri; order Pleuronectiformes; family Pleuronectidae; genus Limanda; species Limanda limanda. The sequence continues at coordinate 15,989,751 of NC_083640.1, read as the reverse complement.
GTGTGTTTTGGAGATTCAAGAGAAAGAAGATTTTTAAAAGAGAGAAATGTTATGCTCAAAAGCTCCTATTTTTGGTTCCCTCAGTTAGGTTTGGCGGATTTTCACGTTATACTTTGCTGTTACTTGCACTTTGCCCCTAAATGCTAAAAATAGTTTATTGTCCATTCACTCATTGTAGAACCCAATAGTTGTGAGATGTTAGATGATGGATGAGGATGAATAAATCAGTGCCGTGTCTCTTCCATCTCTGTTATCTACTTCCTCTTTAAGATTTCTTCCCAGATGGACTTCCTGTGTTGCCCTGGAGACCATTCATCACCGTGACAACCATGTACACCACCTGCAGTTATTGCTTGGGTCTATTATTCTAAGGAGAAACTCGGCTGGATGTACAGCACCAACGGGCATGTGTGTCTGAGGAGGGAGAGTGAGAGGGAAAAGAGGAGAACACTCATGTTTACTGTACCTATATCGTCCATAATGAACAGTTTTAGTATATATATGGACACGACAGCCTCCTGCACTTTCCCTTGAGACTCGACCCCATGGTGCCAAGCAGACCACTTTATATCACTTTAGCTTTCTTTACCGCTGTGTTAAACAGAGGACAGAGCAGTAATGAAAAAGAACTATACTGATTGAAAATGTCCAGTTGTTACTGTTGCCTGTCTTGCTCTGGGAATTGACAAAATGGTAATACAAAGCCCAATTACAGGATGAGAAAGGATGAGAATGGTCAGCAGCATTGAGTCATACATGCACACACAAGTGGTTTAAGATAAATTATGAACAAAAAGAACAAATAAGTTATTGACCTTACATATTTAAACACACACTACCCAGTTATACTTAAAGGAAGGAGTTTCCATGGCATTCAGAGCTGTGATTTAGTCATGTCCATGAAAAAATCGGCCAATTAGTCCGACAAGTTGTTGCAAACTTTCTGCAAATGACTAAATTAACCCTTGACAAGAAGTGAACCTCTTTAACATTGCAGCTCTAAATATATATTCATGCTTTTATTCATCTAGCTCCTGCAAGCAAACTGCCTTATGAAACTTTAATGATCACCAATGGGAATTGATATCATTGTGTAGTCATATGGGTTAGTTTGTATATATCATGGCTGTGAACTAAGAAAAGACGCGAGATGCAACAACAACATTAAAACTCCGAAGAAAGACTATGCATACTGAAATCCACTGCTGGGAATGGGATCCACAGTCGACTGGGTCAGTGGACCATTGATGTGTTGCCATGGGGAAAAAAAGGCTTTAATTCCTCAATGACAAAGCAATAGTTCAAAAGATGTAAAATATCACAGCCATTAAAGACAAGTACGACGTGTGTAGTTGTGTTACTTCTGTTCTCACTTGTAATATATTCACAAACATCATCAGCTTCTTACTGGAGAGACGTGCCCTTCATTATATCATGTGGCGACAGAGGAAGAGAGATCATTAAAGTTGAATTGAATCCACTGGGATTAAAACATTCAAATGGCGACACTGAGGATGACAACTCTAATTAAGAGTTCCGCAGAGGAAAAAGAGCCAAGCGAGAACAAAAACACATGTTCTGTATTAGCAAAAAATAAGAGTTCATGCAAAGGAAGCATAAAAAAGAAAGATCAAAGTACATAAGTCACCGTCTCTTGTATCATCTGAACGATAGAGACATGAATAATAACTATTGAAGCGTTATCTTAAATGTGACTCATGTCCTTTCTGAGAGCAAAAGTGTCAGGAACTATGAAAGTATGAGAGAGCTCATTATTTTCACGCTCAAAAAGTTTAGTTCACAGGGTTTTTTTTACAGCGGTTTTTGGAGATGTTTTAACCAGTTATTCAAAGATAAAGGATGTTAGGACGTGACTGCATATCAAATGCTCATATTGTCCTAATTAATATCAGAATATATTATTATTTTTTAGACAACACTCACTTCACGTGAAGATTTGAGTAATTGGCCTTTTTCACAGTCGACATTTTGACATGTCGCTATAGGAAAAGCAGAGGAGGTGCAGGTCACATCCAAAATGTTTCTGTTCAGTTAAAGTTTGCCATGCGACAGCGAGGTAGCATTTCATTTGATTATTTACGCCTGTGACATTTCAAAATGTCCTTAAATATCTTTTGTGGACTGACAATCCTTCAGAGGTAAAAACAAATAAATTCAGTATATTTGAGCCATGAGCGGCAGCATGAAAAACTTGGAGCAGAAAATGACGGATCATCCTCAGAACATCATCAAAAGCAAATGTTAATTCTTTGATATCTCATGCAGAGCTGTGGATGAAGGTGCGAGACTCAGCTGCAGTTTTAAAGTTCAAATCTAAGGACAGAGACTGTGAAATGGGGACCACATTTTTTCTTCATTTCTCTATTTCTATTCTGCATTACCCCAGAGACAGAAGAGGCTGTACGTACTTGTTATCCAAACACCACCGCAACGGCTTACTGGTTCTTTTCATGCATAGCTACGGAATGAGCACATAAATCCCATTTGCACCAAGTCTTTAGACCATAAGTCTGCTCCTTTTTTAATAAACTGTTTAGAATCTTAAACAAAATCTAAATGGCTCACAGTACTTGGATATGGTGTGGCACCGCAGACGTATCTTGATTCAGACAACTCGCTACCCAGGCTGTCTGAGGAAAAGTTTACTTTATCAAACTCCAACCCTCAAATGCATGTATGGCCATGTACTCTGGGTCCAGACCCAAAGGATGGGCATGTGGAAAGAAAAGCTCAGAGGGCTCAAAACAAGTTGGTCCACTGCTCCTCCACAGCCAGTTGAGATGGCTCATGTCATGATGCTCCCCGGAGACTCTGTCTGGATGTGCTCTGGACACGTTCAGCTGAGAGGAGACCCCTGCAGACCGAGGACATGCTGGAGTGAGTACATCTCACAATTGGAAGACCTGGCAGTCTCACAGGAGTAAGTTGCTGGTAAGAGGATGTCGAGGTGGATTTGTTTTTCCAGTTCTCAATGACGTCTGACTACATGGACATGTGTACTGCAGCCGGCTCCCCGTGTGGAAGTGTAATCCACATTTGAGCAGCAGGGGCAGAAAGAGACTTGGCCCGTGTGGTATGGACGTGTACTGTGTATGTCTGCTCTGTGAGAACAGCGACCAATCAAGTCTGTATACATAGATGTTTTCAGATAAATGTGTACAATATTTTTGAACAATAGCAAAGTGCTCCTTAATGAGTATCTGGGTGATGTATTAAGTGAGATATAATCGCTTAACAACAAACATAAAAACACACATACACACTCACTCATCGTTACAGCATATAATATAGATGTGCATTCAAATTTGCATTTAAGAGTTAATTAACTTGGGAACAGACTTGCTACCACAAGGCACCAGACATGTACCCATCATACTAATAACCAACCCTGCCTGCACAAAGGTCTGCCTTTGTTTGTGGGTACACATTAAAATGGAGAAATCAAAGTGAGAGACAGAGTCAGAAGTCTACGTACAGCTTTTAATGAGATGTTTTCTGTTACATTGAAACAGCTCGGCGACCTATTTCCGGTAAGTACCAATTAGAAGTGCAGCTTTCTCCCTTTTCACCTACAGGTACTCCAGATGCTTAACTAACATATCTTAAGTGGAAGAAGTATATGAATGCAATTTAAAATATCTGTCTCGCTTAAGACTTAGTGACACCATCTAGCTGAAAATATCACAATAACATGTACTGACTTGGAGCTATAAACATACAAATTCAATTCTGGTGTCAATCGCTCATTGAAACTTATTGGACAGAGATATTGGAGGAAAATAAAGAAAATAACTAATAAATAGCAAGAGGCCAATGATGAGTTATTTTGCCAATTATCAGTTAACAGCTATCAGCAGTTTTTTATTTTGTGTTCTCACAGTTTCTTAAATTAGAGTTAAAACTCAATTTGATATATTATTATTGATACAAACAGCAATACAGTGGAGCAAAGAATAGATGAAAATTGTATCTTTTAAAGACCAAACTGAATGTTATTTGAGAATAGCACAAGAATTTTCAAAATGCAACAAAGAACATTGCCAAATCCGTTAGATGAGATTAAGGTAAGAATTAAGAAATTTTAAAACGGGAACTACTCCTGAGCTGAGACACAGAGACAAACTGCTCATGCTAACTCACCAAATCAACTGAAGCTGCATGTTTCAGGACTGTGGGAGGAAGCTGGAATACCCACAGGAAATCAACGCAAGCACATTTCTAACCACTGCTCCATTGTGCCACACATCACATAGGGAATGATAAATCAAGTGAGAAAATAGCACAGAAATGTTATATATTGGCCCTTATATGCAGATGATGTGACCTTATATTTCACAAATGTAGGAAAAAATGGTAGAAGGTAAATATACTAAGTGTGGAGCAATCATAGGTGCATCCCTCTGTACAGAACTGATAAAGAAACATTCATGGCAAGGGAACAATATCTCAATGAAGAAGAAAATGGAATCACATCGTTGGAGTCTGTTAGCAACATTAACAATTACCACACTCCCTTTTCTTCTGACATCTTCAAATTAGAAGTTGCAATCCGGGCTCAAGTGGGAGGTAAACGCACGTAATAGATTTTTTTTCTCACTGATATATATTACCCGACCCCTGCTCTCCCGTCTCTTTAACGTACACCCCTTGCTGCTCGCACGCTCTCAAAGTAGAGCGTGCGAGTAGCTTCCTTTATTACCCCTAATAATATAATAATGTCACCAGATATTGAAAAAATATATATATGTGTATTGGGACATGTATTTTAGACATTTGGGGTTCATGCCAGTCAATCTTTGGGTTTAAAATGGACTATGTAAATACATTGCTCTAGATAGGATGCTTTAATGTCATGCAACAAGTCAAAACCGTCATCTTGGATGACGGAAGTTCATCCACCTTTTTATTTACAGCGTGAGAGAGCTGCCCGAAAGTGATAGTTTACCCACCTTCTTTTTATCCACTACAGCACTGGTTGCATTCTTATAATACTAACAGGAAAGAATACTAGAATACCAGTGATCTTCACCGACGCGTGCAACTCTTGTTAAAAGAAAACAGCAATGTTAAAGTACCACATCAAATCTCAGCTGTTTATGCTTTTGTAGAAAATAGATACAAAAATGAAGACACAAAGGGAAAACTAAAATGGGAAGAACACACAAATAACTGAGGACATTTTGAAAGAAATCATTAGGAATGTACACACAACTACAGCATCTGCTTATTAGAATATATAGAAAATAAAATCTGGTTATTTTATAACACCAGTGCACCAAGCTTAATAAAAAATGATTATAATAGTGATATTATAAATATCAGACTGCTGAAGAGAGTGGAGTGAATCCTCTGTCAACTTCAGTCATATCCACTGGTTCTGCCTATCACTGGCCTACAGCCATTCTGGAAGCATGTGCACGCACGCAAACACACACATACACGCATGCACGCATGCTTTTTTTAGCATGACATTGAAAATTCCCAGAATTAGGGAAACAGACTTTTAGATGTGAAATATGATCAAAATGCTTTTAGTTTATTCACAAAGCAGTACAAATTATTTTCACAATTTTCAAGGTTTTTCATGATTTATTCTAATTCGTTCTAACTTTAATTATTTTGAATTATGTACTGGTGAGTCACCTTCTCATGCCATATGTGCATGTGCATATTAAAAAGGTTTCCATCACTATATGGGGTATGTAGCATGGATTAGATGAATGAGTGATAATAAAGACTTAATTATAGCAGGCTCATTATTTTCTGGGTTATGGGTTGAACCCCTATAGATCATCACTTTCTTCAGGAGGGAAATGACTGACAAGCTGTTATTACACCACAGAGGAACAGAGTGACAGACAGAAAAAGACAGGAACTGTGGAAGACAGAAAAAGCAGAAAAACACACAGATGGAGACTTCCCACACGTGGGGGGTGGGAAATGAAATGTTTCACACAAGTGCCTAACCTCTGCTCAACTTCATCAGCTTAAAAGAGTCAAATGGAGGGTGAGAGATACTCGTTCAAGATGAGTCTGAGTTGATTATAGAGCGACAATCACCTCACTGTTTTACTCAGGGGCTCTGAACCCTGAGGGGAAATGTCACACAGTAAACAAGTGTTTCACTGTCCTCTCAGCACCTGATGTCACAGCTTGTATATAGACCTCTGGAGTACACTACTTCATCACTGCTCCATCACTTTACTGTATATGGGAAATCCTCTACCACCACCACCTCCTCTAAAGTGAGGAGTCTGGAACAGGGATACCATTAAACCGCTTCCACCTTTATTTCAGTGTTAAGGCCGGCGCATGCTTCTGCGTTTTCACGGGCCCGGAGACGCAAGAGCCCTTCCGGGCCCCTCACGGCCCTTCTTACGTCCTTACGTGCGTCGGCCAATTTTTCTAACTAGACGGCAAAGCCCTGCAAGCGTCACCCGTCCGCAAGGGCTGTGATTGGTCTGCTAACTACATCATTTCCGGAGTCGCATTTCCGGTTCATGCCCGGAAACCAAGGAAGATTTAGAGGAACGAATATTGACCAGATAGAAGAGCACTTGGCAGAAGAGATCCGACACTATGTCCACTAGTATAACCCGTCACTACCCGGCGGATTTTTCCGCCAGAAAAAGGCTCTGAGGAGCCGCCGTGGCGATGTAAATAAATCGCTCTTCTTCTTGCAACACAGGAAGAAGAGCCGACTTCGACAAAAAACATTACTGCGCCTAGTGTTCTGGCGGGGAATTGCATGGCAACACGCGCAACGGTTGGAAAACCATGAATGAGAACGAGTCCTGCGTTACAGCTGCGTGCCTGCGGGCCCCTGACAACGCAGAAGCATGCTCCGGCCTTTAGTCACAAAATGTTTACAAGAGGTCTTTCTAGGGTTAATATGAACGCTGGTCATTTTAGCTTTTTAAACAAATGACAAATGTTTTTGGTTAGGACAAATCGCTTTTATTTTTAACACATAACACAACAAATCCACAAAGAAAATACAATCATTCTCCTCCACCATTACTGCTTTGTTTCTCGCTTGTCACATTACTCTTTCATGGAGTATCACCCTCTGAGGCTTCTCTCTCCAGGAGGGAGACCACAGCTTTTTTACAGTTTGATCAACTTGCAAGACTCGTCGCATTTCAAGAGACTAATCTCTCCTCCCCCCTTTCAACTCTCTTTATTAACAGAGGCAGGGATGAAGTAAAAGCGAGAGCCACCTTCAGGAAAATAATGAAACCGCAAAAGAGGATACTGGGGGGTACAACAGCTCTCATGACGACCACAGGCTGTGCCCCTGTTCTAGTCTTAGGATTAGACAAATACTTGCTCCATCAACTGGATCACTATGGTTAAGGAAAATTAGGAGCCTAGCCAGTGAGTAAGGGCGTAAAATCGGACACGCCATGACACAGCGAGACAAATCATGCTCAGCCATGCTTAGTTTCTTGTAAAGACATTGAATAATTTACATTTGAGCTACTAAAAAGCTCCATTTACATTGAATGGTATGGATATTTGAGGTTGTGCTCATGACAATTTAGGAGAAACCAAATTCTCGATGAAAACTTAAAACACTGAATTGATTGTAAACCCAGTGCACTCCACATTCATGTGATTGCAGTTAAATCATGCAGCAGATCTCCAGTGTCAGGGACCACTTGTGAGGTCTTAAACTGGGACGAAAAACTCTGTGGCTAAAATGAGGCCAATTTTCTGTGCCACACTGAAACCATTAATCCAATCACGTGATTACAGGTAAGAGGCAACACATTACATACAAATGCACAACATAGCAATGCACAACAGCGTGGGGGAGTGCAGGCCAATGAGGGTTGATTGTTTTGATTGTGCAGTGAACACGCATGCAGGTCGCTCTTGTGGTCATGTGACATGTACACAGAGAGGGCAGGTGTTAAACTGAGGTCAGAGAAATGAATGGCTGTCAAGACAACATGCACAGCTAAAATGCAAAAGACCAGAGAGAGAGAGAGAGAGAGAGAGAGAGAGAGAGAGAGAGAGAGAGAGAGAGAGAGAGAGAGAGAGAGAGAGCAACAGCAAGGCAAAGAGGGCTACTAATGCCGTACACAGGGTTTGCCTTACAAGTTGCGATAAGCAATATAATTTTTAGTATGATGTCATTATACATAAAAAAAATTGTGTTTCATACTTGACGAGTTGTTGACTAGTGATTACCTGGTTGTGCATCAGTCACGTGGTGTTTGTGAGTGTGTGTGAAAGAGAGAGAGAGAGAGAGAGAGAGAGAGAGAGAGAGAGAGAGAGAGAGAGAGAGAGAGAGAGAGAGAGAGAGAGAGAGAGAGAGAGAGAGAGAGAGAGAGAGAGCGCATCACTGAAATTTCTCTACATTAACTTTTAATACAACCACAATACAACGGTTTTTGGTATGACTTCAGTATTTTCTTGTAAAAGTGTAGCACTATGTACTCAAATAAATACCAGTACGATACATATGAAGCTGTGCATATTCCGCTCCAGCATATATTTCAAAAGAAAAACCTTTTTCAAAAATGCATAGATTCAGTCATCAGGTTATTTTGACAAAGGGAAGCCTACAGGAAGTGTGACGAACATTTATGTTCATGACAAATTCGACAGTTCAAAAATTGAATCTGTGTTAAAAGATCATTTTCTCTGCCGCTGTGAAACGCACAGGGGAAAAAACAAGGGGAGCTAGAATCTCTAGAAGAGAGCGGTGCGAGTGAACAGCGGCTGAACCGCAGCCGGTGAGGCCCGGGCGTAATGGCTCTTCAGTGAGGCAATGGCCTAAATACATCCTTTTTTTGTGTTATTATGAGAAATGTGAAAACATTTTTGGTTTATGATGAAACTGTGGCGTGACAAATTAGTCTATGGCAGGCGGTAATAGTCTAGGTAATTATTGGGAAATACTGTCGCTCCAGAGAAAGATAAAACAAACTCAGAGTTATCCTACATCTTCAACTGGAGAGCTGTGTCTGTTTGTCTGTGTAACTGCTGTGTATAAGAAGCAACTAGGGGAGCATGCAATTTTCTTTCAAAATTCAAAAAGAGGCCTTTCAAATGACACAACGTCCATTCTGTTCTTTTTTCATTTGCAAATATACCACGTGATATATTGTAATGCAGTGAGGAGAATTGAGATTCAGTACCAATACACTGAATCTGAGCAGTTTTAGTTTATTACAGATTTTTATTGGACTTAACCTTTAACATCGTTTCCATAAAGAAGCGTCACGACGCGCAAAGACGTAAAACGGAAGAAATCAGAATGTAGCACTGCATCTCCAGAAAGGTCAGGCAACAAATGTTAAGTGAAATGCTTTTTAAAAGAAGGGAAAGAAAAACAGACAACATTCTAATCTGAGAAATTATTTTTATAAATTTGTATATAGCTTTAATTTGGCAGCCCCCACAAATCCTTCAGTGTTGTTATCCAACTGTCATAAAGAAGGCAGAAGTGGTGATTTCATTGGTCAACATCATACCTGGCATTGTCTGGGGGATCTGACAGGGTTAATTTCACAAAAATCTGAAATGAATAGGAGAAGAACGAGAGCAGCAGGATTGAAAAACTCACAAGCAGCCTGAATGTGAGACGGACGGACACTGAAGCACATCCAGACATTTATGCAGCAACAGTATATCTGAGAGCAGACAAACAGCTCTGAGCAGGAGAAAAGCAAATTTGCCTGCAAGCAGGGGCTGTTTAAACATGTGGGCAGGGCTTTGAGAGAAGGCACTGCTAAATCTGAATGTGAAATGAGGAAAATATGCTCTTAAAGAGCAACATTGTTGACGTAAAATAGGAAAATAACCTCCACCATTTTAGGACTACTGTGTAGGTGTGTGCTTCTCAAAATAGTTTTCATATGCACCTGTTTGCACATCTCTAATAAAATCAACTTTAACATTGCTTTTTGCACAAAATATTTATCATCGGTAGTACAAGGGAATTTAGGGAAACTAGGGATTGGGGGAAAAACACGGGAAACAATCTAACAACCCCTGAAGGGTCAAAGACATTTGTTTTAAACAAGCCCACAACACAACATTTCCTCTTTACATATTCGAGACTCTCGTCTGTGAAAGCTGTTTATGAAAACTCATAGTTATGTTTCATCCTAATAGTGACAGGAACAATAGAGGAAGTTAGTCGACAGTGTATATTGCAGCGGTGTGCTGTCAGGCCAACCATGGCAAACAGAGCTTGAGCTTTTAAGCATTGAACAAAGTGGAAGATATATCTCTCCTCACATCTGCTCTCACGACAGTGCTGTGCTTCGTTAAGGATCTCCTATTGCCTATTTGTTGTCATGCGTGGACAGGCAATTACAAAATGATTCCAAAAACTTATTTTCACCCAAACTCTGATCTTGTTGTTCTGCTGTTGTGTTGTTGTCTGTGCTTAAAGCAAATCAGTCTGTTATGGTCCCCTAAGGTTAGCCATAGGTTTATTATTGTAACCATGATGATAAAGGTCCATTATATCTACACCATGGGGGCTATAATTCACAGACACTCCTAAGGGTCATATCAGATAGAGGGGAGAATCAATGGGCATTCAGCTTGAAGGTCTTAGTGCATCTGGACAAATGGTTATTGGAAGCCAATTAAATCTAATATCTTATGAACTTAGGGAGCTAGTTTTTCATACTGCTATGGCCCTGGACTCTGACAACTGTGAAAGAATAAACTCTGTATTTTTCTCTCGGAAGGGTCAGAGCGCCAGAATATTATGTCTAACAATCCATTGGGAAGGAACAATGTATTTCTTCTTTTGTGTTCACTTACAGTCCTTTTCATATGAAACTTCTGATTTTATTTCTGTGCATATCAACATCTTCGTGATTTATTATACAAAGAAAGTTGCATCTAAACAAGTAGCATCAGATAACAAGTAGCATCAGATAACAGTGACATGTAAATCAGCTTCTTGCTCATGCATTTTTGCAGAATGAGAAGAGGAGGAAGACAAATAAATGAAGCCACAAGGGAACGAAATAACTTTGTGTCGATTGTGTTTTCAAATCATTTACTCTGACTTTCACTGTATTGACATGAACAGAGAACATGCTTCACCGTGTACTTCAGCCTCCTCCATTTTTGTGAACATATTAAGGTGACAGTTCAAAATCATTTAGCTAAATTGTTTAAGAAATTCAAATGTTTGTCATTATCTCTGTTAGGTTCCGGGATGAGATAGATCTTGGGGATGGACAGAAATAAAAGGCAAAGGTTTCAGCAGAGGATGCCAAACTGACTTTCTGTCAGCTGCTGGCCTTCAATAGGAATATGTTCCCTGTCCTCACTCAATGACAGAGGAGTGACAGAGGAGAAATACTGAGACAGGCTGGAGACCACCCTGGAGACACACACACAAACTCAATGTTTGTGGGAGCGATAGGCCAGCAGCAAGAACAAGAAGGAAGTTTAGTAAAATGTCCCAAAGACATACCAAGGTCAAGAGGTGGTAAAAATAAAGTGAGAAATATGTTTGTCTGCAGTGAAAGGGTTTTACATGTGTGTGAATATGGGTAAACTGGTATCCTCTTACCTATTCCTTATGCGATTTGGATTTGCGGCCAGATCATTTTGATGATTTTTTATTTCGCTATATCAAAGTGGCTTCATGGTTGTTGATCTCTGTTATGGAACATTCATAGAATAACTTCCTCATAAGCAATTTGTCCTCAAAGTGAAAGCAAGTAATTTGTTTCGTTTTGCTATTATTTTTCAAAAGTTGTGAACCTAGGTCTGAAAATATCTGACAGGCAATGATAGAAAAAAACAACACCAGTCAAACTCATACATTGTACAACAGTAAAAAAAGGAAAATCAATATCATTTTTTGGAAAGCAACGACTATAAAATCTAAATTGCAGGTAGAATGAGTGCAACGTTTTCTAACTTCACTCTGCACCATATAGTTAATAAAAAAGCCAAGGACTATTTCTGAAGTCAGCTCAAGAGTTTTACCACAGGCCAAACAAACAGTCGCCTACAAACAGGCATGTTTAGAACAGGCACTGCACTAGTTTAGCTAATCTGAGAAATGCTCACTTACCTCTGTAGTATGCACTTGTGTGTTTGTTGCTACATAAGCAGCTTAGCATGGAAGAAAGAAGGTTACGAAACCAATATTTAAGACGCAAAGATGCCTGGGCCTTTTTGAAAGCTGGATTTGTCAGACTAATCGAAATCAAAGGGACTTCAAAGCATATTCTGGTAGTTTGAGGGTTTTATTGTGTGCTCCATTCAGACAGCTGTGGGCTACTTAACATTACTCAGCCCTTACAAAGAAAACTCATCGTTCTCTTAAACATACGTTTATCACACAGAAAAAAATGATAATGCTTAGCTTGAAAATGATTAAGAAACGAAAACAACAAAACATAAATATTAAAATATTCCCAAAAATAGTAAAGACAATCACACACAGAAAACTGTCAATAACTTCACAGAACTCTTGAAAGTCTGAGAATTTCACCAGGTGTGACCTCCTCCGTTCTACAGGCCAAAGGATCCTCATTCATCTAGTTTACAGTGATACATATGATTGAATAGGCTGCCCATCTCTTTGTCCTTTTATTGAAAATATAAAACGTTTTCCTTTTGTGGTCATTGCTGGTCTTTTTTTTTATAAGAAAAGTATTTTTTTTAGAAAGGTAACAAGATATTATCGACATAAGATGTTGTGCTTGGTAGATTAATTAGGATATGTGTACTAAACAATATGAGGCCAAAGGTAGATCCTTGGGTTACTCCACAAGGGGTAATTTCAGACCATTAAAGAAAAAATGCTATTTGAGAGTTAAGGAACAAACAATTCAAGAGGAGAACCACTGGCTCTATAGTTCAGTCTGCTCAATATGTTCTGGTCCCTTGTGCAGTTGTATGAATGGCAATTTGCGTTAATTTGTTGCAATTTGAAGCAGAAAAGATGAGAACCTTGTGAAATGTTATAATCACGACTTTTGACTAAAAATGTATTGTGGAGACTGCTGTGAAGAAATTTACATTGTGAAGTATTTTCCATATTTAGGTTAACAGTATTTGTGGTGATTAACAGTATATTCAGGCTGCAAACAGATACAAACGGCTTTAAAATGCAATGGATTTTGCTGAGAGCAAAGAATACAATGTCTGCAACATGAAGGCCACAGTGGCGGTGAGGGAAAGAATTTAAAAAATCTATATTATATTTAAAAGGTTGTGAGAGGACAACGGATAATAGGACGATGATAGAGAAGAATGAACAGCAGACAAGTGGATTGATGAGTAAAAGAGTAAATTCATCAGAACGTCCAGTTTGTGATTGATTAAATGTGCAGTCTGGTTCGCCTAGCTCCATTTCTAATCTTTTTTTATTCTGTCTTCTTTTTCTTCCTATGATTGTTGTTATTATGTACAAGAAAAACCCAAGAATCGCTGGAAACAAACCATTGTTGTTCAAAGTGTAAACTATCCCTCACTATTGCGTTACCTCATTTAGACACAGACACTAATTCCACATTTAATCAAATGAAAGTCTCTGTGATTGCCTCTTTAATTGCTCACACACACGCTCACAAATTCTTGCTTGTGTTTTTGCAAAATGTGAGTGTGATACCTGCATGTCTACATACTGCACGTGTGACATGTTCTTGTAAGAATACTTTCTCATGTGTTTTCTCAAGATGAAGCGGACAAGTGTGTGCGTGTTCTGTATTTTTGGGATAAGACAGCAATTTATCACAATGAATCGCACCCCCTGATGGTGTTCGACCTCGAACAGAAAGAACAGAGAGGCAGGAGAGAGGCAGGCTGGCAGTTTGAGCCTCGTGGGCACCTCTCTGCGGGTGGTCCCTGCGCCTGCACCCTGGCTGATAACGAGGGATGGAAAGAAAGAAGGGACTTGGGGAGTGGCGGAGAGGAGGAGGGGGAGAAGACAGAGGGAGAAAAACGCATGCGGTGGCAGGGAGGTACCACACAACACTGTCACATTCAGCTGTTCTCATTCTCACAAAGCACTTTTTCACTGTTCATATTTTTTTGACTACTCTTGTTGGCTTCTACTTTGACGTTTGACAAGTTGGACTTAATTCTCCGTTTGAGAAACTCTGGGAGACAATTTAAATCTGGACATATTGTTAAATGGCCAGAATGTATTTACGGTTGGAAAATAGTTTTTTCCAAACTTGACATTGAAAATGAATCTCAACAAACCGTTCCATATAAAGCATTTTACTGTTTATATCTGTGAACATATTTCGGTACATTTAGGAGCTTATAAGTCAAACCGCGCACATTTCATTTTTCAGAAGAAAGCTGATGATTCAAATTTCAGGCATTTGGTGCGATGTTCATGCATTTGCTCAGAATGAGAGATTGCTGTGAGAGCACGAATTTGATAAATGTTGGGATTGGACCATAACTTGACTTGTCTGAAGCTGGGAGGAATATTAGAGAGCTGCATTAAGCCTCAAATAGTTTGTAGAGAACTTTCTTTTTACTTCTTTTTGATCACCTGAACAGAGCTGCTCTAAAGTGTCTCTACTGCTAAAGTGCATCAGTATGACTGGAATCTCACTGGCAGAGGCTCAGGTCATTTTACCTAGTTCTTTTTCATCAATAAAAAAATCGGTTTCCTGTTAACACCGTATTCGAGGAAACAGTTAGTTCTTTATCCATTTTCTTTTTATTCTTCTGACCTTTTTGCATCCTCTGATTCTTCCTGCAACCCTCACGTTATCATTTCTTGTTTTACATGAAATCAATTTTTAATTCCCTTCCTTGTTTCTCAGTTATTTTTCTTCCTCTGATCTTTTTTCTGTCTCTATTGCGTTGAGTAAAGAACTTGTTTCTCGCAGACATTGATTCTATCAACAATGGAAAGCTGGACATGAAAGTATTAAAATGATAATGCTGGTATAATCTTCCTAATGGGATCACATTTGCACTCTTCATTTCCTCAGCTGTTTGTCATGATGACATTGAGTCCCTTCACTTCCCTGTAGAAGTTTACTCCAGTTCTGCAATTCACATTCAAAGACCCGAGCAGCAGCAACAACTAGAGCCAGACATGCAGTAAAACATGTTTCAAAATAAAAGTGACCTGTCCTCCAGGAGCACTAAGGGACAAAATATGTAACTCGATCAATTATCAGAACAATTCAAAAATGCAAATATGTTCCCCTGTGAAATTAACCGAAAATAACGGTGCATTAATGTGGATGTGTGTGTTTGTGTGTTCATATGTCAGTGTATCTACTTCATATTAGTCAGGTCAACAGGAAGACATTACATATTCATGAAATTACCAAATTATGAAATTGGAACATGAGTCAATGCTGGGATGAAAGAAAGCCAACCCTCCGTGGCTTCAAAGCTCCCATCTGAAACTAGTTATAATCTGAATGCACAGTGTGTGTGTGTGTGTGTGTGTAGTCACAGTGGATGTGAGTTGAGAGCAGACAGACAGAGAGAGGGAGATAAGGGCTGACCTTCAGTGAATCACTTCCCTCTCTGGACAGACTTGTAAAGAAGCGTCATGTTTGGCAACTGTTCTTACAGACGAGAAAGACAAGGAACAGAGAAAGGAGAAGGCAGGACAGAGGCAAAGGCGGTACTGTAGAGCCGAGGAAAAAAGAGGTGTGGAGTTAGAGGAAGATGAGAGTAAAAGGAGAAAGAAATGTATACATAAATATAGAAATTGAGCTAAGACCAGATAAGATTGGGGTGGGGAGGGGGTCCGGCTATCCAAGAACATCCTCGGAATTGGCACAAACATGAGACTGGCTTGGCACAAACCCGAATGGGGGCACTCAAAATTTGTGTGTACAAATTTCTGGCTGGTGAATCAACATGATAATAAGCACCATTTGAGTTATGTGACTCCAAAAGTGAAAATGGGAGCATATTTACATCACAGTTGGCCTTTTGGGTCACGTTAATTAGACAGTTAAGCAGCCACAACTAACCTTTTCTTCAGAGATATGTAAATATACAAGTATTTTGTTTTCCTTTGACCTTTGATGCCCTTTTTCTGCTTCCATGAATAATGAAGTCTTTGCAGCCCGACCCTCTACTATCACTGGTCAGTATGTGAAAAGATGAGTCTGATACCCTTTATAAAGAAACACATTTGTAATGTGCAGTAAACGTGGTATTTAACTCATTATTCTAAGCTTTGCAGTAGATTGTGTTTGAGTAATAATGAATTTCTGTTCAGGATCACCTTAATGTTTCCTGTGCTGGCATAAACAAACTAAATACTGTGATATGACTCATTCAGTATTACAGAACTGTCAAGTGTGGAGATATGTAAAAAGGTAAGAGAGCTATTTGAACTGTTGTGAGAGTATTGTTGTATGAAAGCATTTACACTTTAGCAGCATACAAATATAATATTTATATAGGGTCCATTGATCCTTGCTCCAAACTTACAATAACAAATAACATAATAGTTTAAATGATTGACATATAACAAATTCAAGTGTAATGAGTAGTAAGAGAGAAGTTGAAATAAGTTACAAAAATATAAAAGAATAAACAAAGAACTAGCCTAAAATATGAATATATTGCACATGATATTGTCATGGTAATATTATACGTGTCATATGATAAAGAAAATACTATACATGATAATAACTAGTGTGATATTGTACCTGAAATAATAAAATAACTATTGCACATATAGCACATGATGTTGAGCACTAATATTGAACAGATAAAGGTAATATTGGATGTAATATTGCTTGAAAAAAACTGCATTCAGTGTGTTGCTACTGACCATCTCAGTTTTGCTATCATGGTTCTGTATTCATATTATTGTAAAGTATTATTCTAAAGCTTGAGTAGTATACATCACATAAAATTAACTGCTTCTGTTGAGAAGGTTAAATTTTCTTACCATTAGACCTTCAACTCTAAAATGTTAAACAATGAATTACTGTCATTAAGAGCCATTTTTTGGGATTCTTGAATTCATTAAATTTTTTACTCCCATTCTTTGAAAAGATTATGTTTACATATACATTAATAATCTTCCGATAAACCTTTATTCCACATTGTCCTGCAGATTTTATTCAATATTCTTACATAGTTCAGAACGAAGGTGTTTCTGTCTTTCAGAAGTGAATGCCACCCCTGTACAGTCACCTCGCTGCACCTCAACGCTAATAAATCAAACATGACGCTCTTTAAATAGGGAAATTAATTATTTACACTTCAAGCCAAAATACCTAGAAGAGGACAGAGAAAATACTGACACATAATAAGTCATCTCCAGGCCCGAGAGGCCGGCCACTCTATTACCATAGTCTAGATTTATAATGCTCTCATAACAGTCAAGCCACCAATGGAGATACTTTGGTCAGGTAGTACTCTGCCCCCTGCTCTTTAGCCCTGTTTCTAAAATGAAAAAAAGTGGCTGTCAAATTCTATGATGGAGAGAATATGGCCAGTGGATGCTGTTGGCTCCACGCTGACACTCTTCTCTGGAATCGAGCGAGTTGCAAATATCTGACACTTTTCTCCCCGACAACATGATGCCGAGACGTTGAACAACATGTCAGCTGGCCAGAAACTGCATGTTACCTAGCAACGATGATGGAGCAGACCTGTGAAGGATGCATGACTAAACTATTTCTGCCAGAGGCGTTGTGGCAGTGTTCTCTCACCAGCACTGGGTCTCTTTTCAGTTTGAAAGCCAGTGTTTTTCCCCCAAATAAACGCTGATGCCTTATAATCCCATGCTGTGTTTAAGTGTTATCATCACTTGTCGCTATGGGAGGGGCAACATTGCTGACTTTGCCTTGGACAGACTTTTCTGTCACGCTTCATATATTCCTTCAGAAAACTGAGAAGTGGCTATCGAGTGGAGGGAAGCACCCCAAGCTATGATGATAGTTGACAGTCATAGAAAAACATAGTTGTTTTCAAAAAATATAGAATTATTATTGAAATATAAAAGTAATATAGAATATGAGGGGAACAAAAAAGCACCAGGAAAACGAAAGAAGTCGTCAAAAATGTTTTATATGTTGTGCAGACTTGTCTGAAGCGCTACCATAAATAGGCTAAATGTGTTTATGCTCATTTGGAAACCAATAGCCCGAAACCCCCCTGCTGTGTGAAGGGTGTAAGAGGACCCGGTAATTTTCTTCGTACACAATAGATCCACATCCTGTCCACCTGTCTGCAGAGCCAGCAGGCAGCTCTCATTCTGGCTGGGTCGTGTTGCTTTAATCGCTCATGCATACTGTAAAGGATGAGATCAACTGACCCTTTAATCCTGTTATCACTTGCAGACGCCATTCACCGTTGCTCAGCTGTCTGAGTTGATTCACCTGCAGTGGTTGAAAGAGCTTCAACATTATAAGTGTACACACCGGCTCATGGTCAAGTCTATATCATTGTTATCGTGATGTCTGGCACATGTAACACTGAGAACCCCTCCGCCTCACATATCTCCTACAATACGCCTGGTAATTAGAATGTACAGCATGTGTCTTGGTCATTATCGCAGAGCCTTAAATCCATCAGGTTGTTAAGAGGGGGTTTGCTGCAAGAGCAATATTTTAACATATTTCCGACGTTCTCAAGGCCATGTCTTACGCACCTCTCTCATATAAATTTTGGATGGTCCACCCTCTAATTTTTTTGTTATGAAATAAGTAGGCCAAGGTGAGGGAGCTGTCATTATGCCATCTGAGTATAACATCCCCAAGTATGAGCTACAAGGCTACTACTTAAAGTGCAGTTTTCAAGGATCAGTGTGCATGAAGGGTCTGGCAGGGCCACATTTATTCAGCTCTCACCCCTCTCAAAATCTGTTTTTTTTACTCTTTTACGTGCTCAGGCAAGTTTGTTATTTGACCTTGCTCAAAAACATAGTCTCATTTTATTAACATCCTATGTTGACCTTGTTGTACGATAAAGGGATTTATGTAATACTATTCCACGGCCATTTATTTAAACCTGTAAATGCAGTTTTTGTTTTTTGTTTCGTTTAGGGGCAAAAGGAACAAATTGGGTTTAGACGTTGACATATTACCTTTCAACTCGAAGGCAAACGGTGACTTATTTACGGAGCAGTTACGGAGCAACATTAGCATTTGGAGCCATGTTTGGCCACAAGGCGAATTATAAGTCGAATGTTTACTCTTTTCGCTTTACTTTTGGTCTCTGTCGATTAGCTGGAGAGCAAAACAATTAACAGAATATCTACAACACAGGGGCTTTTATATTTGTTGGTTTGTCCCTTTAAAATGTGGAATGAAGCTTTTGATACAATTTTAATATAAAAATATCAGCTATAGTTTCTTGAAGTGTTTAATTATCGAAAGGTAAGACAACCTTTGAAAACGTATGTAACTAAACTATCACTATCATACTCTTCTCTCAGCTCATTACAATACTATAAACTTAATTACTGAGATGCAAATTACACACAGAGCCCAACATTGATTTTCCACGATAACCTGTATTACAAACCTAATTATCGACTGGCTTTGTTAAACCTTGGCATTTTCCAACATGCTGTAAGTGTGTTCATGTGAAAGAGGCAGAGTTGTGTCAGAGAATCACAATCATCATCGTCAGAACAATGAATAAAATACCTAATATGATATTCGAAGAAACGCTGACACCAGGTAAATATTATAGCAACAGTCAAAAGTGATATTTGACGGTGAACCACTAACAGAATGATCAAATAAAAAGAACAGAAAAACTATAAAGTAAGGCTAAGGCAATACTGAGGATATAACTATGATAAATATGCGGTTTTTAAAAGAAACATCAGCGTGTTTCTGCTGACAAAGGGGATTGGTTTTTGATGAAGTCAATCTGACTGAGATCTTCATTTATTATCATAATATTTAAAAGTGTGTGAATCATTTTTCTAACAAAAGACATCAGAAGGTTTCGATTTTTTCTTCCACTTATCATCACAGACTCTCCTTGTGTTACTCTGAGCTGAAGTGATGCAGTGAGAGCATCTTCACTGTCAGTGTCAAGGATTGTGTTGACAATCAGTTAATCTTTTAGTTCAAATACAACGAAGCATGATAAACTATCCCCTCAGTCAGTTACAAGCTTGGAAAAGGAAAACAATGCAACTAATATATACAAATATTGCTCTTTATGTTTCACTGTAGAACAGATAACATGCAGATTCTGTATAAAAAAATATGTGTATATATGTACATGTATATATACATATATATGTATATAACACTGGAATAATAAAATGATGAATTAGGCATTTCATTCTGTAGAAATGAGGTTAGTCATGTTTCAAGTTATTTGTGTGGAGAGAGTGTGGAAAGAGATTAGACATGTGAGTCACTAGCTCTAAAAGATCAAAACGCTTGTTGACAGCAGGGAGCAACCGTCTGAAGAAGATAAGTCTCTTTTCTAAAATTACATTTTCTTAGCAGGTTTAGGCATCAGGTTACAATATTCCACATTGCTCCATGTTTCAATGTTCTACATGCTTGTTATTGGTGAAAGAAGAAGTTCAGGCTATTACAGAACAGCAGCATGTTCCATTTATAACCTTGTTAGCGCCACGTAGCTACGTAAAGGAGCTGAGACATGAGCCAAGTGTCCCGAACAACGATGAAGCCCAAGTCCACTCCTCTGGCCTCGGCAGGTGTCTTTGAAAAAGGTTTCACAATTATTTAAACTGCTCATATAATGCAGACTTACATTTTTCATTTCGCTCTAATGCTTGACTAAAGAAACCTTTTTTCTATCAAGGGTAATTTTTACTGCTTCTCTAAGTATGCAGGATCTGATGTCAGATGATAGTGATGATCATCAAAAATCCCAACCTTAAAAAAAAAACATGCATGGCCTGCAATGACAGTAATTCTCCCTTGTACACTTCAATAATCCCAGGTACAAAAAAGGGCAGGTTGGGTGGTGTTTATTTTGTCTGGTGTTTCATCGCAGGCTGGAAATGTATTGTGGAGTCCTTCAGTGTTTTTTTAGTATCTTATTCAGAATCCATAATCTGCTCTGCAGAGATACTTTTTTATATTGAGGACACTGGGTAAAGCATCCAGTTCTGTTTTCGTTTGTCTGATTACAACAAGTTGTCGGATAAAAATGGCAGAAAGACTTCAAAATGTTCTTTACTGATTAGATATATTTTCCTTTCAGATATTACATTAATTTGAAAAAGGTTTTCTGATCCAGGCTCTTTATAACAACCAACACGTTAATTGTTCAGGGAATTAATTATTAATCACATTAACCCTTAAACTAAAATGGTTGTCAATCTTGTAAAAGTTTAACCCGTAATAACTAAAGTTAGTCAGGGACCAGTTAAGGTGGCGTAATTTATAAAATGTGTCTCTTTTATGAGTTTTTAATCTCTTTGCACATAGAAGTTATGCAAGATTCTTCTTTAAAATGAATAAATGAGAACCAAAGGGGAAAAATCATGTCGAAAACTAATTTGCATAGCTGGAACAAATCCTTAGACATCAAGAGACACGACACAAAATCAAAGCAGATCCACTTGTAAACATAGAAAGTCTGGAAAACTTTCTAAACAGCGATTTATCTTTAAAAAAAAAAATGAAAGTAGGGAAAATCAAATCAAATCAAAGTTTATTGTCACATGCACCAATGACAGTGTCATCGGAGCAGTGAAATTCTTGTGACATGACAGGCAACATCTACGCAGTAGACAGGCTTTTTTACAAAATTTAAAAAAAATGACATACTATATAACATATAACATATAAGGGAAGTAATCATCATATAAAAAGGAACTGTTGTAAAGTTGATTAATGTGAACTGACCTTAATATACATAAAGAAATACAAAACACAAATACACAATTTTGTAGAGGAACTCAAAAGCTTTCGCATTTTTCTTAATTAGTTTGTCAAGCAATATAAAAACGGCCAAAACAAGATCCTCCTCAGTTTGGGTCTCGGTGGTGGATCAATGTAAATCATTGTTCACATTTACATACAGGCTTTTGGCCTTTGAGGCTGATTGCCTGCGAAGCAAAGGGGGATCTGAATTGATAAGGAATATAATTTGATAATGTACAAAATTCATCACATTGCTAAGAGCCTTTATTCTGTCACGTTACACGGACTCATCTATTATGTAGAGATCCATACGTCTCAGAAAGAGAGAGAGTCAGATGGAGGTAAAGAGGAGGAAGAAACTGAATGAGATAGATCAGGACGGAGATATTTTTTGAAATCTGTGGTAATTAGATGGATTAATGAATCAGAGGCAATCCCTGAAATGGAGATTAATTCCTGTGACGTGACCATCATGTTATGTATTTATCAATGTCGAGTAAGTATTTTATTAATAAGCCATGGATCTGGCCCTGTCCCTGTAGCTAATAAAGGGGCAATACGTCTAATTCACAAAGTAACGGATAATCTGGAGGAAGAAGTGATGGGATTTAATCGTGAGACAGAGAGAAAGTAAAAGGGAGAGAGAGAGCGAGAGAGGGAGAGAGAGAGATAGAGGCTGGGGGTTGTTAGAAAGCAGTCGTCGGTCTCTGACAGGATTTAATTATAATCATCTTTAGCCAATGATTTATGCAATAATGACTTCACACATATGATTTACGATGCTAATATGCTAATCTATGACTCTGTGTGTGTGTGTGTGTAAGAAATATTACTGTTTCCCTTTTTTCAGTTTTGACTCACTAGGGATGAGCAGAAACTTCCACTTGAGGGATAAAAGAAGGCGAATGGACTCTACAACTAGAGATGTCACTCAGAATGAAAGTAGGGTAGATCAAGTACATACACACAGAATGTTTATGAGAGTTAATTTGAGTCAAATTATACAAAACATAAAATTTTCCATTCATGAAAATGTGAAAATCAAGATTTTTTTTTTCTACACCATTTTTCATTCCCGATACCGATGCATGGACTTTACATATGGGCCAATGTCAGTGCATGCAAATAAAAATTAACTTCTACCACGTATTTGAACCTCATGTTGTGTTATGCTGTGTTAAGCAGAGAAAAATAACTTCCGGGAGAAGAAAACTGCGATTTTATCAGGGTGAAACTAATATTCTTTAAAGGTCTGATATCAGATCAGTCTATAAATTTGCGTATTTACCTATGCCAGCATTTTCAGCATTATCAGAGTTTTTTCCAACGCTGGTATCAGTATCAGAACATCTCTAATGGTTTCCATGACTGTGTATATGTTGACATATCAAATTTTGTTTGTTTCGTACTAGTACCGTTGCTGGAAAAATATTCTCGACAGCTATTTTTGTTTTGGAAGGCTCGTGTAGAACGTCAAGTAATTTAAAAAATCAGCAATAAGCACTGAAAGTGACGCATCATCATCATGACCTGTTCAGATGAGTGACTTGTACTGAAGGTTATATGCTGTTTTTTATCTGAGCAGATGAAGAATGTTTACTCTATATACGCAGCTGCTCCTGACAACAAAATGACTGAAGCCTGCGGTGAAAGTACAGCATTAAGCCTTTAGTGTGAATGCTGCTAATGTGACCGGCTGTGAGGTTTCCATGGCAGAGAGCTGCTGGTCTGCAACAGGGTTCGATGAAGCAGCTCTCACCCGCCTGCCTGAGTATAGCCTCATTTATATTCAAATATTAAGCATGTGACCTTCATGTGTCTGATTAATATAAAGTGCAGCGAAAAATTGTTAAACACATTTCAGTACAAAAGTGCCCATGTGATGCGCCTCTGTTACAACCGTTGAGCATGCAGTTCACGTGCTGAACAGTGACGACTTACCACCTGTGACTGATGATGGTTATTATGGTTTTAATCCCCTAGGGTTTCACTACATTTCCCATAAGCCCCTGGAAGCCTCAATAGCTGATTGCTGTCTTGAGGGAATACTTAAGGTATAAAGATGGCAACACGCACGCACACACACACACACACACACACACACACACACACACACACACACACACACACACACAAAGAAGACACACATCCTCTTTCCTCTGTCTAACCACATAATCCATTAAGACCAACATTTAAACTTCCCATCATTCAGAGTATTCCCGGAAATTCACTTCATCTTTTTTCCAAATCAAAACACACGACAACATCTTAATGCTGCTTCATGTCCTTGAAACCCTCTCACTGGTTTGCTCCTCTCCGACGTCTCCCCTTCCATCAGTGCTAATTACCGCAAATGAGTTTTAATTAGCGATGCTGAAGCCTGCCTGATGTTGGAGATTTAGAGTCAATAAGCATGTAATGGCACTCTGTCTTTGTCCATCATTAATCAAGGTTATGTATGGAGTCACAGAAGTCGGAGGATTGGAAGAACACGTGTCAATTACCATCAAACAAGGGAAAGGGCTGTTGATGAGGTTTGGAAACAATGCTTATCCTTGCTTGAATTTCACTGAGACCACAACTTATTGAGAGCCAGCCACGGAAAAGTAGAGATGTTCCTGTACGAGAGCATCAGAAATACCTCTTATACTGCATGTAAGTCTACGATACCACATCTTTAAAGTATATCAGTGTCAAACACATACTTCTTTTGCAGCTCCCAAACTGCAGATTAGCTATACTGCCACTGGCAAGTACTGTTTTTAGAGCGGTGAAGAAGAAGTGATTTCTGATTGTGTACAGTTAACCAGAGCAAACTAAAATATCAGCAATGAGGCGACGTGAATGCAAGACTTGAGCTTGAACGTATTAATTTGTGTTCTTCGATTGTTACTGTCAAACTAGATAATAAAACAGGTTCTAAAGAATTCAGTCTCAGAGTTTAACCTGAGTCAGGACATACAACAATGATAGCACTCATCACTTCCATACAGTGTTAGCAGCATACAGCTTTTAAAATTCATGTTCTTTTTTAAATGCAAAGTATCATGAAAAGGTAGGGAAGGTAAAAATTGTACAGGAACAACTTGATAGAAGCGATACCGTCATCATAACTCCTCAACCTCATCAACATGCATGTTTACAGACAAAGTGCTTTTAACCTTCACAGCTTTTATTCCTATACTTACGTGTTAAAGACGTTTTGGTTCAAGCACCTATACATTTCCATTTAAGATTCACAGATGAGAACACTGAACAGGACCAACAGCAATAGCATTAGCAATCTTATTTGGATTGGTCTTCTCTAAAGTTTTATGAAAACTCCCTCCCTAAACATAAACGCTTTATGGAAGGTCAATTTGATCTCCAGGGTGAAATGCAAAAGCTTTCACAAATGATGGAATGGGAAGTTGTTGTGCAAAGCCCACGTCATTAGCTAAAGGTTGGTCATTTCTCAACATGAATGCCCTGTGAATTCTTTAAGAAAATGTATTCAGAATATTGTCATATAGATATGCATAACTCAAATTCATACTCAACATAACCTTTACAAGAAAAGCCCTTCTTTGTGTTAAGTAACAATGTTTTAAAATTGTAACCAAGCAACTACCGAGAAATGGTTTACCTCTATAAAGGGGTTTGTACATTCAATGCAAATATATTAAAGTACAGATGTCATATTGAGAAAGTAAGAACAACAAGGCCTTGGGTTGAGGTATCAACCATCAACCACAACATCCCTGCTTCCCGTATGATGACGGGAAACAAATGTTTATCGACAAATATTCGTTTTTTTCAACTACTCAGAATAAGCAGAGAAAACTGACACTCTCTGAGGCTTGTGAGAACTGATGATCCCAATTAGAACTGACAGCCCTGTCTGCAGTGTTATGCAGTTTCCAGGTGATACAGACTTCTTAATACAAACCTCCCCAATGAGGACAGGGAAAAGCATCTTGTGAGCCAAAAACAGTTTGTCACACTTGGATAAACCGAATGACTGCTAATACATCAACTATAACAATAAGAAGCTAGTGAGGCTCCTTCCAATGACCTTCCTCAAGTATTTCAACTCCCATTGGTCAGATACGTTTTCATGCAGCTTTAAAAGTTCATCAGAAATCAGGTACTTGTCATTAGGCCTTTGTTGCATGTGCTGCAATACTCAAATCATGGATACTTGCTGTACCTAATTATCAATGTTAAAATTTTACTTAATTACAGATTTGAACACAATATGCAAGCGTCATATGTAGCTATGCTCTTACAGGACAGCAGATCACATACCCTGACACAGAGTAACATTTTAATCTCCTTTAAGTCTGTCCTTGTAATTTACATTGTCTATTACCATGCCACTAACGACTCTGACCTTCTCCACTGTTAAACACCAAGCCAGCAGAAGAGAAAGGGATGGGGGGTGGGAAGGGGTGCGGGTGGGTGACATGGCAGGGGATCCAAACCCTCTTGAAAAAAGAAGGTGTGAGATAGAAGTTATGGATGACATAGAGAAGGAGGAGACAAGATTTTTAGGGCTCTGGCATTCACTAGAGCCATAAATCTGTGGTTTATGGTGAAATGATGGCAGATAATGTAAGTAAAGGTCAGTGCAGCGTGTCAGCCAACAATAGATCAAGGGGACTGATGATTGTGGTCACACACTCCTTGAGTATAATCCTGTGCACCTTCACACAGCTTGTTCTTTTCTTTGTTTTGCATGTTTTGTCTTTATGTTATATATATTTTCGAGCTTCCAAATGTATCGTAATACAGCAACAGCCACTGAACAGCCGTTCAGTGTGCTGCAGGGAGGTGTTATTGTTAGCCACTCGACAGAATATGTCAACATTGTGTTTCATGGTCAATATCATATCTCCACTGTGGGAGCTCAGGCAGGAAAACCTCATAAATTTCTTCTTCAATTGGCTTTTTATTCCAGTAAAGAAAAGTAACGATTGGAGAACCGTTCAGTTATTATTGAACTTGACTTGACTTGTTTGTTTTTTATCTGCTCGGCCGGACAATGCAAATTGTCCATCCGTTGGACAATTTCCAATATAAATGGATTGTCTCACTTTTCTGTGTCCTTTAAAACTCAACACCTACTCTTTTATCCTTCAGACGTCATTCCATAATCCAAATAAGGGTTGATGTGTCACCATTTATTTATTTTGTTATGTAAATATAAAAATAAGATTCAAGATTCAAATAAAACAAGTCTCTACAACATCCACCAAAAAACAGCCTTATGTGGTTTTGCAAGTTAGATTGTGAATCTTAATTCCATGTATCACAGACAAACACACATGCTAGTAGTTACATTGTCTGACTTCACTTCTAGTTTATGTCAGAGGGAATGAGTGGGAGAACAATGAAGAAAGTACATGCCGATGTACTTTGATGTATAGTTAACTTCATGTTGTGTATCAGCAAAGGAAACAGTTGATGTCCAACTTCAGGGGCTGCACACTTGTATCCAGTGTTGGGGGGTAACGGAATACATGTAACGGCGTTACGTATTTAGAATACAAATTATGAGTAACTGTATTCCGTTACAGTTACAAATTAAAAATATGGTATTCAGAATACAGTTACATTGTTGAAATCAGTGGATTACATGACGGTACTTCTCTGTTTTACGAGTTTATTCACTCTCTCGTAAATCCATCGGCGGCAAAGCCCCCAGGAAGCAGCTGGAGTAAGAGCGCCCGGCCCCCGGCGGCGTGAAGAAGCCTCACCGCTACTGGCCCGGGACCGTTACAGGCCCGGGACCGCGGCTCTGAGAGAGTTCCGTCGCTACCAGATATGTACGGAGCTGCTGATCCGCAAGCTGCCCTTCCAGCGCCTGGTGAGAGAAGACTGACCTGCGCTTCGAGAGCTCTGCTGTCATGGCTCTGCAGGAGGCCAGCGAGGCACGCCGGGTTCACACCGGACGCTGAAGCGCCGGGCAGCGCTAATAATATCATCAATAATTTAATGTCATCCATCTTCAAGAACTTCTCCGCTGTTAGCTCCGTTCAATGTCGGGTGTCGAGGGTAAATTACGTATTCTCCACTCAAGCCAATGGGGAGTCCCCCCCCCCACCCCCCCCTCTCTCTCTCTTTTTATCTTCATGACTGCTTTTGTGTCTGTAGTGGATGGTCAGAGGGGGACATTTAATAATGTGATTGGTAAAATTGGTAAAATTAAAACTCCAGGACAACAGAAGGGGAATCCAAACTATGGGATGCATACTTTATCATTTATATCATATAAAATATGTCATCAATATCGTTTAAAATCATTTTTCAGTGTGTGTCCCGGCGCGATACTCTCGCGTCAAGCGCATACAAAAATAGACTCGACGCCGAAACGATCGCTGCACGGCGCGAGGCAGCCTTGGCGCAGGGGGGGGGGGGGGGGGTCCTTCAGCCTCCGGTGGGGGTGGATGGGAGCCGGACATCCAGCTGCCCCGCCGCATCGGCGGAGAGAGAGTTTAAACTGCTGCTGCTCCACTGACTATAACAACTCCGCAATCATACACTTAAAAAATGCAATACACACCGGAAGTATTCCAAGTATTCAGAATACGTTACTCAGATTAGTTAATGTAATGGAATACGTTACAGATTACATTTTTGGGCATGTATTCTGTATTCTGTAACGAAATACATTTTGAAAGTATCCTTCCCAACACTGCTTGTATCAGTGTATTCCTGAAGTGGATCTTGACGTATCTTGATATTTTTTGGTTGCATAATTGTTTACAAACCACATTTCAGCAGGTGTCATGAATTGTTATAGTGAAAGCACAACTCCGAGGTGCATGTGGCCCTATTAGCCCAGTTTAACATTCAGTACATGTTGTTTAAGATGACTGGATTGGCCCAACTACGATAACAGTGATAATAAGACAAACCACCCTTTGCTGACACTGTCCTCTTTTTTGTTAATACACTTGAAAGATTTCAGACTAGTTATACTGAGAATGTTTTCTCTGACATGTTCGTTATTTCAAGGATAAAAGTCTTGTAAAACTGAAATATAAAACACTTCCATAAGTATGAACTTTCAGTCATATATTCTTTCCTGTCAGACCCTTGGAAGCACAAAAAATGATTTTCTTTAGTAGCTAAGTGTTTTTTCTTTTGATCTTATTATCACGATATTGCTGGAGGAGACATTGCTTCTTTCTTGGCTATTTGACAGATGATTCATCAAACTGCAAATATGTCAGGAGTTGACTCATATTCACACAGAAGAATTCAAGTTTTTTCTTGGGTGCAGCAAAACACATTTACAAGCCTTCAGAAACTTATGTTGGTTAAACTGGGCTAACGTAACACTATGATGGCTGACTGATAATAAATGACAGACAATGAAGTTAGATCCTTGATTGCTCAGAAATGTAAGGATGCATTTGTTAGCCACGTCTGATGGAGACTTTGAAAAAGGACAGCCTAGCTTCTTGGTAACCACATTTCAAAAAGGGAAAAAAATCATATATTTTGGCTTTTGCTTCACTTAGTAAGTTATTTTCTTGATGAGATGATTTTAACTCACATAAACTACATTTGGTGGCCCAGAGGTTTCCTATAGATCTCAGAGGATATATTGTTTAAATTAATGCTAGCAGAGCTCGCATGGCCTCTTAACAGAGTTTGTTTAATGTTGGTTCTGTGGATAAGTGGTGGTTTGATATAAAAAAGCTTTTTTTTACCCTCCTCCAGGGCCTCATATGGTTCTATATTTATCCAGTGTTATGCACCTTTACTTCCTGAAGCATAAATAGTAGCAGAGGTCCTTACAGAGAGCAGACTGAGGAGGAGACTTTTTCACTTAACAAAACCTTATAATACAGGCATAAGAAAGGATTAGCAGAGTCAAATCACAATTTTAAACCCAACACACACAATCCAAGCAATTCAATATTACCTGAGCAAGGACAGGGTGTAACACTTGTCTCATTACCCATTCACAGGCCTGTCTTATCATGTATAACCAGACAAACTGCTTGTTGACTCAACCTTGCCTTCCTCAGAGGCTACATTTTGAAGGGAAAATTATCATTTTGATGGGAATAATGTCTCGGTATGCTGCTGGAGCCACTCTGTCGACTCCAGCTGATACAAAAAATAAAAATGACTTTAAAACAGTGACTCGCTATCTCTCCTGAGATGCCGTGATAAAAATCAACATGAAAAAAGGTTTTCATTTATGTGTTCAATTATTTATTTATCGAAAAACAGCAACTCCGAACTGCTGATAGAAATTATGGATTTTGACTTTTAAACCTGAATGTGGGAAATATTGGTCTTTTAAGAAAGCTTCTCTGTCTTTGCTCAAAAGTTCTGTTTCCCCCCAAGTGTGCTTCAGTATTTGGGCACATCGCTACTGAACTATGAAATTAACAATTATCTCCCAAACACAGTAGACTGAAATCAATGACCAATACTGACCATGAATGCAATTTGTGTATATGTCAAATACCTCTTGATAATTCCTCATTCATAATGAGGAAGATAGAACAGTGTTATTATAAATGTTATTCGTAGATCTGCCACCCCGTGCAAATCAAGGAATTTTATTCTAACACTACTGATTGGTTTTCTTTTTAAAAGCTGCTTAATCAAAGTTCTCAAACAGCAATTAGTGTCAAGTACTGTATACCGTAATAATATTTCAAATGTTTGATGGCCATATTTGAGTTTGTGCTGACATTTAAAAAACCCTGGAAAGCTAATTAGCGATCATTTCCTCTAATAATGGGCAAAGAGAATGCTATTGATTAGACTCAAAAGAGAGACAGTATATTGATTTTGTTATATGCTGATGGTAAGTGTCTGCAATGTTATTTTCTTGTGTCGCCACATAGATGAACATTTGAGACTATCCATTAGTTATTTCCCTCCTCTTTTTCTATTTTCTTTATTTTATTCCTTCCCTCCTTTCTGCGTCTATCCTGTACCACTCTGATTACGAGTCACTGAGAAGGAACAAGCTCAAATCTCTGTGAGTCTCTCTCTTACCCTTTAGGTTTTATCTCAGCCTCGCCTGTTCCATTGTGTTACTCTGGTTACATCTACCATATGAGCTTTGTGTCGACATGTTAACATACAGTATGTGCTCGCTTTGGATGTAGACATACGAATGAGTGCAAGAGTATGTGTGTGTGAAACCTTAGTACTATGTAGGTGAATGCTTCACAAATGAGTACTGCAGCTGTGCCGGTGTGTGAGTACTTCTTTGTGACTGTATTTGCCGGTGCATACACATCTGTGCCAGTAGTTGTTATCATGTGCATTTCAGTGTGTGATACAGTATGTGTGTATCGGCAAATACCTGCTGGTTGTATCACATTATTCCGTGTCTTTGTGCCCAGATGCATGCATATGAGCTTGCATGTGTCCATATGTGTGTGGGCACGCACACAGTATCTGGCACTAGCCTGTGTGTTGGAATCTCCCTGGGAGTATCTTCCCCGAGGTGTCACAGTATCATGATGAATGGGCTCGGCACCACTGAGACAACCACAATACCCCACAGCAATATATTTCCTTAACTCCGCACTGCTTTGGAGAAATATATGCCATTTCTTGATAACACAGGGGCACCATTATTACACATTATGGGATAGACCTTTAGATCCAAAGACTTATAAAAGGTGGTAAAGTTTGTAGCTGGTTTGATATATTATACAGCAGCAGCGATGTGAGGAGATTTGCATGGCTACGTTTTTTTTAAAAATACATATGAGCAATTTAAGAGAGTTTTGCATTTACTTTATGAGAAAATCAAACATGAACGAGACTTGTGTCCAGACGTTGAATATTATTATTATTACTTATTATTCAGATTGTGTAAACAACTAATGAGGCTCCATGCTTCAAATCTCAAAAGTGTGCCAGCTGCAGAACCACAGGGTTAACGCTCACTCAGCTGAGTGTGTGCATCAGAACAATATACCACATCTCAGAAATCCCCCTCGAGGCCAAATAGAAGTAGATGAAAAATTACATGTTACATTATTCTTTCAGTTTTTATAGAAATGTCAGTGTCTCATGGGGAAATTGTTTTTGCTTTAATTACTATCTGTAAGAAACATTGAAATGCAGTCAGCAGCATGTTCAATGTCAGTTTCTCATATGGAATCACATAGATCATACACCATTCACCTGAACATAACAAGTTTTCCCAAAAGCAATCTATATCCCTATACTCTAATATGTCCTGCCACAGTTTCATAATGAACCAAAAAATGATTACGCTTCTCATCATAATGTAACAGATGTCCAGCTTGGTGTGTAGCATTATTTGCAGCCCTCCGGTTCGTAATGTTTTTAACGTCCACGCAGACAGTCAGACCTCATAGTCCCAGCTACAGTTGTGGTTTGCAATGCTGTTGTTTCTCTAATCCGAGAACTTGTCTTTCACTCCATAGTCTGTGAACCTGTCACTCTGAATCCGTTCAGCGTGAGAGACATTTATGCATGTCCATCCCCGTTACCTCCACAGATTTAATTAATTATGTGGGAAACGCTGAATTATGGTAAATTGTCTCGTCTCGTCTCCTGGATTTTCATACTTTGCACACAATTCTTGTTTATGTGCAACATGTTTGTGTTTCCCCCTGCCACAGTAAACAGTTCCAACCTGGCAACCTTCAAAAGCGAAACACTGCCTCTGTCAGATCACATTTTGTTTGTCAGCATCTTGGTAACGTGGAACATTTTACAAACAGTCACCTTGAAAGTCATTTGCATGTAATTTATGTTGCACTCCTTCTCCCTCTGTCCCTCTCGGAGTGTGTGTATTGTACAGTTGTCGTCATTTGCAGGGCCCATAATCAGCACACAGGGGATCAAACTGCTCCCGATATAGAAAAATTAAAAACTTTCACTCGACAGGTCAATTCATCCTCCCCTGTAACCGTGAATAGAATCTCTTAGCAAAAAATAAAAAGTGAGTCCCCTGCAAGCAGTTTACTTCCTATTTATTTATCTTGCCCACATGCAGTAAGTAAAGCAGCAGCTGTTGTATTCAATTGGCTGGTTGATGTGAATGTATAAAGAAGGTGGAGGGAGATGCAACCTCATTACCTCACAGCTTATGTCGATCTGCTGAGGCCGACCTGCCATCTTTGCCACATTGTTTCCAAGCCTTTATCAAGGGAAGATGACTAATTGACTTTATAGTCTACAAATCCTTAGGTTGTGCACATTCAGACCTGAAGAGCGTAGAAGCACTTTTCATTTTCGAAGCACGTCTTACCACACTCCCTTAATGACATGCCACGAAAACATGAATGCAGCTTGAATCCATGTGGGTGCATAGTGCATTTCCACATTGAAAGAGAAATTCCCTCCTTTTCCAGTAAGTTTTAAAAGCGGTTTTCCAGTCATTCCTACAGTATACTCATCTTCCACATAGATGATCAATGCTAGTACCAATCAATGTTGAAAACCCCCTTTTTTTTCTCTTCCCTTGCACACAATCAATAGAATATACAGCATATTAAATCCTGCCCCAGTTCATCCGTAACTGACATGAGGAGCATTTATTTAAGTGCAATAACACCCCACGCCTTTATTAGTATTGAACAAGATGCTAAATCGGCTTCAAATATGCATTAAGAAACCATAAATCGATGAAAGATTGACGATCTGAGAAGTTACAATATTGCTTTAGCACTTACGGGATGAACATATAAGCTGAAAAGATTGTTATTTTGAATTCCCTGTAAGTTTCAGATTAAGACACATCGAGACAGATATCATTATAGTTGTGTTTTTCTTTCAGCAGAGTCAATTAATATGGCTAAACTGCGTGAATAGTAACAATGGAAAAACAGCAGATATCCTTAAGAGCTTAATTCAACTTATTGAAAGTGCATGATATGCCCAAAGTTTCTAATTACGTTCTTAGTCAATTAATCTATAGGAAAAGTGTGTTTTACTGGATATACAGTTTAACCATTTGCGTTTCATGGCACTAATTATAGTACAGCTGCCTCATAAAAAATGTATAGTTTTCGTAAAAAGCTTTCTCAAAACAACTCTTATTACTATCTTTTTCTGATTATGAGAAAATATGCAAATTATGTTGATGTTTGTTCACAAAAATGTGTTTACAAGCACATCCCCAACAGATCAAAGCGTGAAAACCTTTTTCCTCCGGTTTTGTCACTCTTCATTAATTTCTGGGCCTGGTGTTTAATTGATGTATGCCTCAGCGGTGGGAATATTTATTCATGGCTTTCATAGTACTGCCATACAAGCCAGTAGCCAGTCACATTTACCTTTAGCTTCATTGTACTGTCAAGTTCGGCCTGTATGGTGATCACAAGGCTAAAACCCCTGATCATGGTTATGTCCCTAACATCTGCTGGTGGACACTAACACCTGCTAGCATCCATTGTTAGTTGGTAACTTACATTTTGTGGTACAGATATTCACCATCTTGTCCTATGTTCTGAAATAAAAATATGTGTAAGTTATCATCAGACATAAACACTGAGTAACGAAACGTAACAATCAAAAAATACATTTATAAATGTACTTAATTGTTGCAGTGGTAGCCGTAGAAGTTGGTGTTGCAAGCATACCTCTAAACTGCTGACTGAGGTATCTCCATGCCTTTTTAAGATGAGGGTTTTTTTTGTGAGTATTTATGACCTTTTTTAATCAAGTTTAAGAGAAATGATACAATTTTATGTTAGCACAGATAGATTTTTTTTTACGATATATGTATTCTGTTCAGCTCTTAAGATCACGAACGACCATAGACTGAATTTAAAGATGGAGGACATAACTCCTCCCTAAAGTTGAATCCAAATCATCTTGATATTCCCCTAGTGGCTGGCAGCAGTAAAGGTCATCAACCTCACCTCCTCCATGTTAGTGGGGAAAAAGTACACATTAAATACATTTTTCTCAAAGATGCTTTCTGTCATTTTATGTAGTTCTTATCACACTTATGTAGTTCTTATCACAGCAATTATAACTGAAAAAAGACTCCACAGAACCTCGATATCACAGCTCTACACTGAGATCACTACTGCTCAGACTCTGGCTCCAAATCATGTTAAGATCATAAGATGGTGGCACCTGTATCCAGGATGTTTTGGCTAAAAAATTTTCACAACGGGAGGAAGTGGAGACAAGCAGTTTATCATTATACACAGTCTATGGGAACAGCGTTATATGGAGCACTTTGCACGTATTGTTTTCAATGGTTGGGTAACATAATACTACTCCATCTGAACAGAGAGACCGACACTTCTGATTTCCTCTCACTTTAGAATGACATATCAGTCTTAGAACCATGAAAGCATGGACTGTAAAATTTAAGAGAGTGCAGTCACATTCATTTCCCCCGGTTTCCTCTCCAGATTTCAAGTGTCTGTGTCCCCCTGTAGTTAATTTTGGTGCTAAGCTGATGCGATGCCCTCCCTGTCTATAATGTCGCGCCTGGCCATGTCTGAATTGTCTGTGCTGATGTGAGTCACTCTAGGAGAGAAATTCAATTACCTTCCTTACCCAGTCATGGTTCTACCCCAGCCAAGCTCCAGTTTGACTGATATCTGAGGGAAAGGGGAAAGGAAGTCGAGGGAGAAAGATGAAGAAAAATTGAAGATGTGTACTTGAGAGAATGAAAGAGGAATAAAGACTGTTTGATAAACAGATGGAGACAGTGTGATAGTGTGACAGTTTGAACGATTTAGAGACAGACTGAGAGGAAGGTAGAGATTCAGAAGATGTATTCAAATGAAAACATAATCTGACATTCACCGTCCAAGCAATTTGTCCTTGATGGAGGTCTGAATGATATGGGCGTCGCATCCCGGAAACATGATTATTGGAAGCTGTTTGGTTTTATGAGACATCAAATAAAATTCCAAACAAATGTCTCTGCTTGCTGGGCTCCGGGGACAGACCTCCTAAAAGAATCTCGTCGCTTGGCATGTAAATCATTTCATTTATTCAATTTTGTATGCAATATTTTTCTTATATTATTAATATTATTCTTAATAGCATTTTTTTCCACACTGTGTTTTTCACCAAGCAGATATTTTTCTCAATAATCGGAGAAAGTTGACCTCATGGACATTTTTATATTCTTGTCAGTGTTCCAAGTCAGATTCGCAAGTCAGAGATGTCATACAAGAGTAAAAAGAAGTTCACACAACATTGAAACAAAAACATAAGAATTACCTGTTAATAAAATGGATTTACTTCATAAATGTATCAGTTAATAATCAAAAACACTATTTAATTTGTATCCAACACTCACATGGTAGTGATGCTCGAACCCAGCACACTAGAGTAGTGCAGTAAAGTAAACTGAACACAGGTGACTCAATGTGTCTCCTTGGTGAATGTTAGTTCTCTATAGCCTATTTTATATCTTGTGAAATCACATTTGAAAATCAAACAGTGTTGTTTTGTCAAATTAATGCCATCAAATATTACATTACTTGTCCACATGTTTATGGTTTTTAGTATTGTATAATTGATATAATAGTTTTGTTATCAGGAGATTTAGGCAATACACACACATACTGAAATGCATTCTAATAATACTGAAAGAGAAAATTACAGTTATTTCATCACTACAGATTGAAAGGCACTGCTCATGCCAGTTCTTAAATTTTAGTATTTTCCAATTCCGCGAGTGTACAACTCATAATGACCAAAAGGTGTTAACCTCATTTCATCAAGATGTTCAAAAGGAGCAAGAGAACATTAAACTAGAGGAGGAGGACATACCTGAAGATATAGATTATGAAAAGAACAACCCAGAGCACCGTGAGTCATCTTAATATATTTCTAGACATCCCTTAAGACTATCGGGGTGAAAAGGGGACACTTTTGTCGAGATGTGAAAAGATAACTTGGTCCTCTGCAGTGTGACAGTGTGGCAGACAACTGACAGCACATGCTAGGATCAAGATGACCCCAGGGGCCACTAGACTGGCAGTTTGCCACAGTCAGGACATTGCCTCAGAGATTCTCATCTTAACAACAGAGTAGGGCTGGGACACACCCACTCAAGCTATGACAGCAAAATGCAGTTAGACCTCCACACAACCTCAGCATTGGACTGATGGAAGCTCCTGTCTCGGAGCACACACTCCACTCTCACATTCAGACTGTAACCAGACCCATGTGCAAGTGCACCTAATCCTTCCCTGCATGGGTCCACCAGACGAGACAGGTCCAACTCCCTTTGGCCTTTTTTCTCTGCAAGGAGATAACTAATGAAAGTCGACACTAACGTTAACAGCATGACAGTCATTTGGCAATAGAAAAGTAAACAGTACTTTTTCTTCTTCACCACCCTCTGCCCCTGCATGTCCCTCATATGAGAAAAAGACTTGCAGACGTCTGCCCACTCACAAAGGAAGAAGAGGGAAAATGACCCAGGAGAGGCGAAATGAGGCCACAGGCAACAAATAGTTTACTGAGGAACTGCTGAGTCAACCATCTGTAAGACATAAGGTGGTTTAATGGGAAGCAGTGAGCATTAGACGGAGGGAACTTTGTTTAGTACTCAGCACTATGCATGTTTTGATGGACACAAACAGCTTCATCATTATTATAAAATATATTTAATACATAAGCACTGATGAACAGTGTACAATATGAATGTTGAGCAACAAAAATCAAATTGAGCCGTACTTCTAAATTTGGTCTGGAGCTCATGAATTTTTTAGTGGGAAGCACCAGTGCCTGCTGCGAAAGAAAGTTGTCTGGAGCCCTGAAATTGAGCCACTGTATCACATACAATGTCTCCAACACGGCACATTGAAGTTGAAATGAAAACGTGGGTCTATTGGCCCAGTCTTACACCATACATGTGTGACGCAAGTGTCTTTGGGAGACAAGAAAATGACTACTGCATCAGTGTGAAACCAGCACTCATGTTGTTTAAATTGCAAATGCACTCGTGCCCATCTCAGCACTTTTGGTCAAATTTGGTTCTGAAATGCGGTGTGGTCAGGTGCACTGTTGGTGCATTGCATCGAGGAGGTGGACAACGATTGTTCCTCTGACCGACAAAATAATGGTCTAAAGAAAGTCAATGTTGCAGTATTTGTGTGTTATTATCCAGACAGTAGCCTAACACATACTCTGTTTGCATGGTTTCATGCATGAGCAGAACTTGTTCCCCCTGCAGAGATCCTTTCTCTCTTACTACCAGGCACAACCCCCCATTACCATAGCAATCCATCATGCATGTTATGGCCATGATTAATTACGAGACTAAATATAACCCTTTTAACCATGTATCTGATGCCGCAACCTTCCTTCCCCACGTTATGAAACTAGTGAATTTGTACATCCCCTGAATGCGAGTGTACCTTGCACACATGTGCTGATCATTACAACTGAGCAATTTGAATTGAAAGTGTGTTCACAAACCCACTCAGATACTTTTTGCACATGGACAAAACCAGGGGATGTACGTTCATGTAATTTATTCTTTAGCCTTATCAATTTAGGAATTCATTGAAGGATTTCACACAACCTGTAAAAAAAACAGTATACATAGCCTGTGATAACGAGTCTCAGCCCCTACTCTGGTTTAATAATAAATTAGGTACTAAGACCAGTGAGGGATGAAATGATCAATATCAGGTATACTCTAGTAAAGGTTTGTGTAGATGAGTCGGTGAAGGAGAGGTTATCTTTCGAACAGGTTGAATGAGGTGACTTCCACAGTCCTTGAGATGTTGTCAGTGTCACCAACAGTCAGATACCTTTAACTTTGCCAGCTCACAATGAGAATAACAACAAGTCCGGTGATGTGCTACCGTATATATATCTAGAACTAAGAACCCAGCTTGACTCACACTGTGGTGATACGGTTTATAGATGCTCAGATTGACAGCAAGGAGAGAAGTCATTACTGGACAAATACACAACAGTTACATCACCTGTAGTTGCCAAAGGGATGTCGCTTGATGGTTTCCCTCATCTTTCATAGGTCTTTAGCGGTGAATTTAGATAATCAAAATGGCAGACAGCCAGCTTGTCAAAAGCTTGTCTAAGAGCTGCATGCCTCCTTCCTGAGCATTTTTATTCATAAGCATTCCCACTAAGTGCTTTTTGTTGTATGACAAGGCTAAGCTGAGGTCTATTTTCACCCTGCTGCATGAGCAGTTACCGGAATCAAAGCTAGATCACAGTTGTCACAATGCCATTTCACTGTGTTTTACCAAAGCATGCCACCAGCACCAACAATCACTGCCCTGTCAATGAACAGGGGACGGGAGGAATCAACCAAAGCTGTAATCAACACAATGACGCAATCCAAGCTGAACAATGGAAATATGGCCAGGTATAATTATTTTCCTCATTAACAACATAATCATAAGGTACATAAAAGGGATTCATATATTGTGTGTGTAACATATAAGATGTGTCTCAGGTTTCTGGTGGGATGGGATGATTGCACGATTGACCCCATGCTACAGCCAAAGCCTTTCACTCGGAGTTGATCTATACATAATACATTTCATTATTACAGAAAATCCACCAGGGATATAAATGTGTGTATATTATTAAAAGCAAGCTCTGCACATCTGATTGTTTTTGCTGTTATGACTTTGCAAGGACTCATTTCTATTATGTCCAGCTTTTGTCGCAATGAAAAAGAGCAGGACAAAAATCCTGCTTTAAATAAAACCTCACACCGTGGATGTCGCTGTAATAACCGGTGCTTCAGTCGCTGCTGGCTGTAACGGAGACTAAACGATGCAGTACATGGAGATTCAGCTCCGCCCATGTATTGTCACCATTATGAAAATAAAATTGAGTGCTTGTCTCTTGTGCAGTGGAGTGAGTTGCAACCCGGCAATAGGCCCCAGAGAATATGTCTCGCTGGATTATTAAAGTCTGGTTCCGTCTATATTGATTGGTACTGATGCCCTTGAGGGAGTCGGGCTGTTTAGTGGTGTGACGGGCACACTGAGTCATAAACACAGTGACAGGTTGTCAATGAGCCATAAACACGTCTATAAAAACTATCTCTCCCTGATGCTGCCGAAATTTGTTTCACATCACATAAATATAGAGGTGAATTGACAATGTGTGTCAGTGCATGTGTTTTTTCTATCGTCTCATTCGGCTGAAATAATAACGACGGTATTGAAGAATGGAATAGAAAAGTAGAACAAACTTTTTTTTATTATCTCACACTATAAATGTAAAACATAATAAACAGAAACACATATACATACTGTATAACCATAGACTGTGTCGGATTAAGCAAATTTCTTCACACAGAGGATATTAACTGTGACAGGAAGTGGATATATAAATAGACGGCGAGCCAGTAAAGGCAAAAGGGGCAAATATAAAACATTTTTTTTGTGATACAAGGTCTGCAGCAGCCAAGTCCGAAGGCCAGATGCCACAGCAACGTCTCAGTGTCTCAATGGAACTAAAAGCTTACACAGTAAAAGGGGTTAGTGAGGTGCAAGGTCCAAATGATCTTGGGACTGTCAAGCATATTTCAGATTTTTTTTTTTTATATCCAAAACTAAAATGATCTTATTTGTGTTTATTACCTGGATGAATGCTTCGAGGCATCAATTCACCAAGTCTTCACTGAACTACAGCATTCCCTGACTGCTGGTGCCGATACTTCAAATCCTATACACGCACTTGAACAATTGTGCATCAGTCTCAGCTCCTAATCATGACGTCATCTTTGAGAAAAGTTAACTCGACGTTTATTTCGACTTCGTAGTTTGGTCCATGTCCCATCTGCTAACATGGAGGAGGCAGGGTATATGACATGTACTTCAGCCAGCCATCAGGGGGCTTTGTTCTGCAGCTTGTGCTCCCCACAAGCTGCAGAACAAATATACTGTATATATAACATCAGTAAAAGACTAATTACAGTCACTATACATATTCAATATTAATAATATTACTCTCAATATACTACATATTCCATATTATCTTTTGAATAGTATCAGAAAACTAAAGTGATTTTGCATACATTACACACACACTTACGTCAGCCCGACTGCAGAGGGCCTTATTAAAGTAATCTGCCCTGTGGAAATGCACTTGCACGAAGCAAAATTAAAAATGTTAATGGGAACAACATTTTGAAAGACAAACCAGACAAACATGCACAAGAGCGAGGAGAACAGAACAAACACGGTGTTTCATTTGTAATCAGTGTGGAGTCAGATGTGGTGCCAAGCCTCATGCCGAGGGGAGCTCCCATAAGGACAAGGTCTTGGCAGACACAATATACTGGCAGAAGGTGTCCCAGACCTCTGTCTCTGTCTCCCTCTCCCTGTCTCAACCTCGCTCTTCCCCCATATTTTTCAGTCTCCGAGACAAATAGACGAGAGCCGAAAGACAATGTGTAATCTGTTCACCAGTGCGTACACCTACTGGTGTGTCATGAATGATTATTGTGTGGGGGCGAAGATGGATTTTAGTTGAATTGTTTCTTTAGAATCCGGCAGAGAGAAAAGGTCGATTAAAATTCTGTGCAAATGCAAAGCAGAGAATAATTTTAACATCTCGTACTACACCCGGAGTTCAGCACATTGTTTTTCCTGTGGCTTTAAAAACATAATTTCCAAGATTGGTTCACTTATTTTCCCCAGCATTTAGAATGTCTCTGCGGAATTAAAGCTAGATACTAGACTTTTATAGTATTGATCCATGAATGCTCAGCCCTAGTGGCAGTAATCAGTCCACAAAAGCTAACAAACAACCACACAATCCATGTTTTAACAGTCATTAAGCTATTGTATTAGAAAGTACAGTGTCCAAGATAACCCCAATTCTAAAAAAATGACTTTTTGTATTGGTCTTAATTGCAAGAAAGTAATGTATCAGGTATCTTGAGTAAAGAAATACTTCCAGTTTAAAAGTGTCAAATAGAACTGTGTTTAAATAAACATAAGAGCAGACACACACTGTTTTAATCCACTGCAGTTTTGCACATGTTCTTTTTGGTCTTGTAAAAGTAATGAAGTCATTAAGCTGTACAATTTTTAAATACTGAGTACTATCCATCTTAGTGACACACGCTCATCTTTTCCGCATGTGGAGAAATCAAAAGCTTCTGGCCGACCCAGGATGCTAAGCTACGATTGAAAACTCTCTGTCCAACTGATCTTAGCTTGGTAAGTGTTGATGCTGAGAAAGAAGATGAAGCAAAAAAGTAAAAAGGATTTCTGAGAGAGAAAAGGAAAAGAATGGGCGTACCAAATCAAGTGAAGGTGCTCGAACTAAACACACACTGACAACAGAACACAGCAGAGAGGGACATAATGAGGCAAAAAGGTGGGACTCCGGCCAGAGCACCTGCGTCCGCGGCTGGGTGTAATCCCTGCGTGTGATGCTGTGGAAAAAAGACAGTCCTTAATTCTAATGAAGCCGCTACATAGCCCAACCCAGCTGGTTATTACATGGACACTGCCTCAACATTCAGGAATGTTTATTAATTTCCTCCACTTTTGATAGCTCATTCCACACATCTGTAAAATTTAACAGAAAAGGTTAATAAACTGCTTTCCTGCTTCCAAGTGAAAACACTCAGCAACACATGGACGAAAAATGCTGGATCTATTATTCATTCACCCGGTTTGGCTGCAAAATGTTTCATCCATTTGTTCTGCCACTATGTGACTTCAATAAAATACAACTTGCAAGTATAATACACTTTTATGTCTGCTACTGTATTACTCTGGTGTGTAATGCTGCTTTGTAACATTATATGCATTATGATAAGATTTACAGTGGGAGCAGAGGGGGACTTGAATGCGAACTTGGAACACAAAGCAAAGGCAGCTGCCTTTTGTCCCAATGTGCTCACCGCACCTCTGTAACATTTGTTCTGGTAATTGTTCACATAATTGCTACAGACATCCTATATATGCTAATAAGATTACATGTATTCAACGGAATTAAAACTTGCAACAGCTACCGTATCGATGAAATGCTAAGCCGTAATCACCGCATTCATGCAAATTGAGCTGTTTTTGCACGACTGGATACACTCAGGTAAGTTATTTACGAGGGATTAAATGATCACAATACTTTACAAATGACAGACCTCAATGGAGAATGTGTATTTATGGTTGGTATTGGATGAGTTGACAGATCTCAAGTGATACAAGGTAGATTATAGACAAATAAGGACAAACATTTCCATCTTGCTGTACGTGTTTGTGCCGCTGACTGAGTGAGACCAGTGTGTGTACACGGAAAAGCCACAGGTGGTAGGAATTTATTTTCCCCCCTATGCGATCGTTTCACTTGCGTGAAGGGAAAAACAATATCTTTTAATGTGCCCCTGTAATGGACCAGTCACAGTCATTAGGGACTGTGACGGGCACCATATTTAGAGGAAATCTTTGAGTAATTAAAGGAACTGTTTGAGAGAAGAGGCCTGGCTTTAATGGGCAGTTCTATTCGTCTGTCATGGTGACGCCTAATGGCTGACCACCATACTATCATTAGAAACTGTGTGTGTGTCTGTGTGTGTGTTGGCTAATCGTATAATTAAACGGATTGCGATTCCTCACAGTAAAATAATGAGAATACAAATCTTTTCTTTGCACTTCTCCCCATTACATTATTGTCCTTTTTTTGCTTTTATTTCAGAATGTAATTCTCTAAAACCCGGTGTTGCTTACAGGTCGGCCCACCCGTTTCCATTTAAGTGTGAATTCCCCGTTTCCCTCACCCCTCTCTCATTCTTTCCCTTTGCATCCCCCCCATTCTGTCCCTCCTTCTATCCTCTCTCCGTCTTAATCCAGATTCTTTCATCTTCACTCCTCTGCCTAGTGCCGTCAGCATTTACTCTCTTTTCCCGTCGCACCAACTCCGTTTGCCCGCTCTCCTTTTCCCGCCCCCTTTGCTCATTGTTATCTTCCCGCAATTCTCTTCAACCGTATTCTGTTAGCATATGGCGAACTAGCTTTACTATACAGAAGTCATCAGAATTTGCATCTCCTCGTCAATCCTGTAAGATCTAAGCAGATGGTTTTATGAACTGCTGATGAAGGTGTTCTTGCCTGAACAAAGGCTACAAGTATGTTACAGTTTAAGTCTTTATCTTTTTTTTACTTTAGGAAGGTTGATAAAGGGCATTGTATTTTCAACTACATGTTTATTCAGGTTTTTTTTTAGCCGGAGTGTTACATGTATATTTGTAACTCCTACATTGCATGTTTATATTCTGCTCATTTTCTATGCCAACTGCATGGGAGGAAAGATAATTTCTGCCTGGATTCTGTTCATTGGAAGGTCTTCTTCTTTTTATAAAGAATGTGTGAAATCCCTACACTGCACAAAAGTGACTGGGTATGACAAGGAAAGATTGTATTTGTAAAAATAACTGTTAATTGGTCTGTGGTCTGAAAAACGACGACAAAATCATTAAAATTAGGTTGTTTGAAGTACAGTTTGATGGAAAAAATTAAATGTGTGTGAGTGAAGTATGAAAACTTAATTTGATTTTCATAGGAATTACAGGCAAAAACATATTGACAAATAAATAAAAAGGTTAAAAAAACGGTGCATCTTGACGAAGTGCATTTTCATCTTTACAGGTCCGTGGCTCTTACAGGATTCTGTCTGTGTGCTCCCCCCCCG
Organism: Limanda limanda; assembly: GCF_963576545.1. Lineage (NCBI taxonomy): Eukaryota > Metazoa > Chordata > Actinopteri > Pleuronectiformes > Pleuronectidae > Limanda > Limanda limanda. The sequence continues at coordinate 15,945,298 of NC_083640.1, read as the reverse complement.
CCCGAGTGTTCAGTATCATCCCACAGCCATCTTGTAAGATCTGTCTGAGCAGATGGCCTCTCCTCATGAAACTCTGATGACAGCACAGTAATCTGACTCAACAGAGAAAAGGCTGTCAGATTAACAGCTAACTCCATTCAAGTGGAATACCAACACAGGTGCTCAGCGCTGAGCCAGAAGGCCATGTTTGTGTCAGCCCCTGCGTAAAAAAATAGGATTCATCTTGAGCCTCCATATTTTTAGGGAGGAGCTGTCGGGACCCCTGTTAATACACCACCTCATTTATTTAGTTTTTTATGCAGAGGGTGAAGCCGTTTCTGTTTAAGAAACTAGAGTTTAAAACAGTGATAGTGACCAAGAACTATGAAGTCATATGCAGACATATTCTGCAGCGCCTGGCTGGTTGGCCTGCTGACAAATTGGTTGCCATGGCTGTTATGAGAACCCTGGGAAGAGGTGATTGGGTCACAGTATCCGTAGCGACTGTTGTCGAGAGTTGCACTGAAGGGCCAGATGGGGCAGTAGTAGGGGGAGAGAGCTGCCATCCTCGATACTTCATCACAGCCAAACAGAGACATGATGCAGGTGTGAGGATGATGGCCAATCTAAAAGAGCTTTTTTCAAATCAAATGTTCTCGAAGCTATATGACACACATGATTCAAAAAATGAATGATTTGTTAAAAAAATGTGTTTTCACCCTTATCGACATCATGTATTTTTTTGTCACTGATGTGAGTGGTGACACCTTTAGGGATACACCAGACATTTTTAAATGAGGCTGTATAAAGTTATGTTGTTTGTCCATTATTCTTAAAATTGAATTTTCAAAGTAGCATTCATGGCATGGGGCAATTTCCTTGTCACTGGCATAGAAATGTTTCAAGTTAGAGTAAATAATTGATGTTCGTTGCTCCCTTAAAACTAGGAATTGAGCAATTCATCATTTGCTACCGAGGAGATCAGTTGCTTATAATATACTTCAAAGTACTGGGACATTCATGAGGGTTTTTCGGAAAAACTAAAATGCTCTGATATTTTGTTTTTGGTGGAAAATCAAAATATGGCCAGCAACGAGGTGCATGCTATTCTACGCAGATTCCTCAACCAACGAGCAAAGGCCATAAGTGCAGCAAAAAGTATCCAAACCATCCCAAACTTGTCCTCCCGAGAAGATGGAAAATTCTGTTCACATCGGCAATAGAGTGGAGAAAAATTTGTTTTAGTTAAAATAAAATACATACATGTCATATCATTTCCCGTCTTGCTGAATCTGTTGAATCATGTTCAAATGTTCTCTTCAGTTTCAAATATACATAAATAAAACAAATTAAGCACCTGATATACAAATCACTTGAAAATACATTCATTTTGATAATTGTACTGGGTCCTCAACAATGCCTAGCAGGCTTTTTATCAAGATGGTAGAGAGATATTTCCATTAGCCCAGTCGCTCAAGGCTAAATTCTTTATGTGAGTTGTATATTAAAAAGGCTGTGTCTGTAAGCTTTTCCAAATGTAATAAATAATATTTCATTTTCTTTTTTGCTCACATCATGCACCTGAGCAGGCTTATCGCTCAAAATAAATGAAGAACAGAATGCAACATGTGTATGAGCATGACAGACTGAAGCTCTATCGGCCCAGTCTGCCCTCAGAGGGGGTATCAGTCCAAGTCATCTTTACCTGAATGATGCCACCATGACTCCATCCGTCACCACAAAGCCAAGCCAGAGGATGAAGAATGGAAAACTGTTTTAAGACAGTGTAGAGAGTCAAAATAAAGTAGCAATAAGTAAAAAAGAAACACAGGGATCTGAGAAATACGGGCTGTAAATGTTGAGAAATAGAAAAACCCAAAGAATATGTGATTTATGAAATTCGAGACACATTAAGAGGAAAGATGGAAGAGATAAGAAAAGAAGAAATGTAAACAAAATCTTGGTCTACGCACACAGAGAAGAAAATAATGTTTTACCCCAGTAGCATTTATTGATACGATTTGTGTATTGGCTGATGCCTGAAGGGTTTTTGAACCATATCAATTCTAAAGTAGAGCGACAGATTTCCAAAAGAATAAATTCTGATATAAAACCATCTGCAAAGATCTCTGAATTTGTGCCTTGCTCCATGAGGCCGACTTCTTCCTTTGTCTTAACACAAACTCTTTGAAGCAGAGCGGCCTCAAAACGAGATGTTGTATTCATTACATTACATGTCATAACGAAATGAAGGAAATTATTGATTTCTCTGCTAATCCTTGAAGTCAAAGTGATAAAACATGAGCCACTTCTGAAATCACTCTGGGCGGTGTTGTCAGCAGGGATGGGAACTGATCAGTGTGATGGGATCATTGAGGATGAGATATCGTCCTGTAAAAAACAAAACAGACCCTGACAATGCACAATCTGTCATCACTTTGTGAGATTACATGTATATGGAGAAAATCTTTCCTGCCAAAACTTAAACTTGTACAAATCCCCTACGATCGAGTGATGAACTCAGTGTGGTTTGCGAAAATGAAACGCCAGTAACAAGGTCATGCATTTTATACATTCCACATTCCTAAATACACAACATTTTTCTAATACATCGTGTTTTAGCATGTCTTACATGTACAAAAAGTATAAGCTGTACCGGAATCATGAACACCTGGACAAACATCAGTGTGATTAGAACTACCTGCAATGACAGAAACCAGTCCCATCCATTCACATGGAGGAGGCACTTTGGACTTACCTTTGAGCAGTCATGTCATTAATCTTTATATATGGTCTTTGCTACTTGCTTTACATTACTTCATGTATTTTAGCTATTTAAGGTGACCGTGTAGATTTCAAATCTCAGGTCAGTTTATCCAAAGAGGAAACTGTAGAAACTTGCTCTGGCATTTTGGGAGATGTGAGGAGTTTGGTGCTGGGTGAGATCGGTGGTCACCTCAGCAGCTCACTGGCCAGCTCCTGACACAACTGAGCTTCTCGTCATTCAAGGAGAACGGTCATATCTCAGTAAGCTTGATCGATAGCTAGGTAGGTAGATTGGAAGGTAGGTCCTTCTATGGCAAATTAAATCTGGTCTTGATGTTTTAATATGATATGTGCCAATTTTTCGCAAAAGTAAAGCTGAATACAAAATAAATTATCTTTTTATGGTTTGCAAATACAACAACTGCTTCAGTGGATTTTGTTGAGGATACCGTTTATTATTAATACTTGGGAGACATATTGTATTTGTTGCTTAAGTTTATCACAAACTAGTAGAAACATATTTTGAGACGAAAAAACTATTATTACATATTATTATTTGCTTTCTAATTGTGTTTTGCATTTACAAACAACACTGTGTTTGTTCGGGAACCGGAGGACATTTGTGAAACATGTTTTATCTGTTAAGTTTGGTCAGGGAATGATCTCCATACGTGCTGCTTCAAAGTGCCTCAGGTTCAGATGGTAATGTGACCTCAGCAGTGATACTGAGTGAGTCCTTCAGCTCATCCAGGCTTTGCACACAAGGCCAGATTTCCTGTGCTGTCTAAGTCCCACCAGGGCTCTGAGTCTGCAGATCTCAGACAAAATCTCAAGGATCTGGCTGCGGAGCTCAGAAGTCTGGCTTACTGATGTGAATCAGCTCCATCTGGATAATGTGGGTCATGACATTTTCAGGGGACACAATGTTTCGCTATTCAATTGATAAAGTCAGGCAAATCTGAGTGTCAAGTGTCATGCAGTGTGAAGTGTATTACTGTATCAAAGATACACTATTCACTTTCACATTCATGCTGTAAACTATATCTTACCCTCTTATCATAAACATCATCAAACCTCTGAAGATTGAAATCATTGTAGCTCGACTTTATGACCTCACTCCCTCCACCCGCTCTGTCAAACACGCACACATTACATCGGATGTAATTCACTCACTAATGTAACCCTCATTGTGAAAGTAGAGGTCATGGTTGTTACTCACAGGCTTTTTGGGAGCAGGGGAGAGTGAAATTGATTTGGTGGGGTTAATGACAGGAGGAGCTGAGGGGTCATTTCACCTCAACAGCTCTATTCCCTCAATCTCAGCAACACTGACAATAACCGATAAAAGGGTTCCAGCTGCTACTTAACAACTCTAACAATATCCATTAAAAACACAAGAGTCATTGGTGTCCTTCTATGCGGAAGAAACATATGTTAATGTCTGATGTGAAAGGTGTAAAGTCCAACGAGGGATGGACCACAAAACTTAACTTTAACAAAGGTCGACTAATTTAGTTGTTCACATTCTAAACAAGTTCTAGTCAAACATTCAAAGAATAAGTGAAGTGTGTGTTTCCATTATTCATTCTTTTCTACTTATTAAGTAAAAATACAAAACCAATGAAAGGAAGTAAGACCAAGTGCATTTGTGGAAAAAGGACATGCACCCCCCTCTGTGCTTATTATCACATGAGTGTATGTCCAGTTCTTAGGTCAACTGTCTTAAAGTAGAGAAAAGGACAAAAACCTCAGCCTGAGTGCAGCTCCGTCAATCACAGGCACTTTGATTCATGAAAAATACTACTCATAAAAACGACAACAATTATGTGAAACGAGGGATAATCAGCGGAGCAATTGTGTCAATCATTGCTTTGAGTCTCTCTCGCTCCGTCTCTGAGAGACATAAATGGTGACATTTTCTTGATAACACCCTTAAAATGAAAGGGAACAGAAAGGTCAACACCATTTTCATCTTCTCTTGCATCCGTCTTCTCTGCTCTTGTTCTCTCATGAGCGAGTTGCAAATCTTACATAAAGACAAGCCCACATAGGAAAAGGAAGATTTGGACAGTACATGTGCACCTACTTGTTTTGAACTAAATTAATTGTGAGTTATACAACAGCAGCAAGTCAGGTTTGAATTGGCTCATCTGATTCCCATTAGTCAAAATGACACCTATTTGCTGTGTGGTTTTACACTTAAGTTTGGTCCATGTACAACCGCTAACATTTATGAGCTGTACTGCTGCCAACCACAGGGGGCGCCACCATTTTGTTCATAATATATATATGGGGGAAAAGGTGTACGACTCACAAACAAATACAAACTTTATTCCAGTCTCTGCATCACTAGACCAAAGAAAAGGTGATACTTTATTTTGAAGGACAAGAGGGAAAAAATAAAAAAGCAATTACTGGCAACATAAAAGATGTATAAGGAAAAAGTTATAAAAAAAAAATACTTTTACACTGAAATATATTCCAAAGAATTGCTACTTACTGCACAGTAAGTAGCAAGTAACTGCACCGCAAACTGTTTATGTTACATTTTAATACATTTTATGTCAGATATTATCTACATTATAAAACAAAACAAAAAAAATGTCGACATACTTTCAGTCATGTCGCAAATTTCGATTTTGGACACTAGTTCAGATAAAACTAGCAATTCAAAAATATCCTTCAAGCTGAACAAATTTGTAATGGACAATTCCACTGCTTATAAACTAAAAGTTCAATTAATCTATTAATTGAAAAAATAATCAGTGGCTGCTACTTTCAATGTGCATGAGGCTCAAGTTCTGAGCCTGAAAGGATCCCTCTCGCCCAGCTCCCCCCCCCCCCCCTTACTTCTTCCTTCCCGCTCTCATCACTACTGTATAGATCACAATAATGTTAGTGGTGACACTGGCTGCCATGGTCATTCATCTGAAACAGAATTACATAAGCCATTTACCACCCAGTCTCCATGATGGATGGCAGGGCCCCCAGCCAAAGCACCCGAGCCTGATCGCTCCGCTTTCCTCTGTGACAAATGTCACCAGAAAGACATATGACACCTTCCAATTTCCTACACTTTTAAATGAGAATATGTTTGTGATAAGGGAAGTGAGACAAAAACACATGGCGCTACGTCATACCTGGCAATTACCGACAATTTTCCTATTGATTATATTGATTTATGATGAAATGTTTTTCCCCCCACCCAAGTGGTCAGGTTGATTTTTCACATCGTGATTGATTATCTGTTCAAGGAAGTGAGCGTCATGCTGTGGCAATTTGTGTTGGTGTGTAGTCAAGGTGGAATGTCTAAATTGTATAATGTACATTGTACTGTGGGTGTCTGGGGGTGGGGATTATTCTATCCTTATACATTTTAGACAGGACTGGAAACCTGTTCACGTCTTTGCACAATTGCAAATGCTAACACAAACCAGCCAACATATTAAATCAAATGTGCCTTTTTAATCCAATTCCTGGATATAAACATGTCTGTGAGTGACAATTTTATTTGAATAAGTGATTCAGAAAATAAATGACAATAGATTGACCATTTAAAAAGATGTAACTGCACTACCTTCTACGTATCTGTTTTTCTATATGTATTTAACGTCACGGTTTGTGGAAGGAGATGGACCCAGGATGCAGAGGTATAAACAGAAAGGGTATTTAATACAACAAGAGTCTTTTAACAAGACAAAAACAAAACATAAAACACTGGAGGGAACAAAAACACGAGGAGCATAATCCAAGCGACAAGGCGCACGGAGAAACCCGAAGATCCGGGACGGAGACAGCAAGACAAGACAAACCATATATGACAACGAGTAAAACGAGTAACAAACCGACAAGGGACAAAGGGGAACACAGAGGCTTATAAAGAGACACATGGAAGGCAGGGGTAATTAGCCACAGGTGCAACACATGAGGATTTGGGAAGACATCCCCAAGACAGGAATTGACACACCCAAGAAGCTGAAATAACACACAAGGGAACGAGACTACAAAATAAAACAGGAAACAGAAAACACAAAGCGACTGAAATTAACAAACTAAAATGACAGAACATCACATTTAACGTTGAACATAAATAAGTCTTTAGTGACCATATTTATAATCTTTTCATAATATCAAACTATAATCACATTTTGATTTTGAAGAGCACAAAAGTTTTGAAGAATGTGTATTATTTGTAGTAGAAGTATAAATGAGTCCATGTTGTAGGGTCCGAAGCAGAGTGATAAAGAAGAGGACCAAATGGGCTCTGTGCATAAGCTGCTGTTGTCCAATAGTAAGTGGTGTGGTAGAGGTGTATTCACACAAGGAAAACTTGAGGGGTTTGTTTGATTTGCTAGAGGACTATGTGGATGGGCCCTAAACAATTAAAGAAAAATTGTTCGGGGCGCACACAGCACAGTGCTCACTAAATGGCAGGATGCCAAACTGCTGAACAGGCACAGGCGGGGGGGGTAAACAAGTTCAGCGCAGCTTTGTACCTGCTTGAAAATGGAGCCCAGAGTTTTTGTGTTTATGAGTGAGTATATATCAATGAATTTATCAGTGACCCAATATCACAGACGGATTCATCCAGCAATATCACTCTGTGTGTGTGTGTGGGTGGGTGTAGGTGTCGGGGTGTGTGTGTTTCTGTGGCTGTGGGCACAGATTTGACTGCATTTAAGGCTGGCAGATAGAATTTAGACCGGTCTGACAAATGATTTATAGGTACAATATTACCCAGCTGTCATTGCACTTTATTCAGCTTGACATGGTGTGTGTGTGTGTGTGTGTGTGTGTGTGTGTGTGTGTGTGTGTGTGTGTGTGTGTGTGTGTGTGTGTGTGTGTGTGTGTGTGTGTGTGTGTGTGTGTGTGTGTGTGTGTGCACTCTTATACGCTAGATGTACTGTATACAGTTAGAGTGTGTATGTATGTAAAAGCCATCACAGCCAGCTGGATGAAATGAGCAGAAGCACATTTACTAAACTGATCTTGGATTTAAGTAAGCAGAAACGATTCCCGTCATTTTCAAGGAGCCACTCACATGAACTTGTTGGAGGCTCATTCACTTTGAATTGTGTGACGTCAAGTTGAGAAAAGCTCAACTCTTCTGGTGGCAGCACAGGCACCAGCCAGTCAAATCGCTTTAAAACAGATATCCAAATGCGGGCGCTAGCAAATCAAATCCCATTAAAACAGGTTGATTGTGGGCTCCATACTTCCCTGAGCATGGACAGCTAGAATGACATGTTGGTACCGAAGTAAGCTGTGTTGTGTCCCTCTGGCAGGAAACCGTAATAGGTTGTTGTTGCTATGACGATCACACCAGCACAGAATGTTAAGAGTTGCATGACGGTGGGCGTGTCTTTGTTTGAGTTTTCAGTCAAAGCACATCTCTATCAACTCAGTTGAATTCTAATGTGGTGCTCTTTTGTCCAACTTTCATCAGCTGTAATGGCTTCAGTGTGTAAATAGCAATGTCCTCCATCGGAAAAAATATGTAGGAAATAATCAAAACAGCAGTTTGCCTTCTGGGAAGCGATGACAGTTACTGAAATACAACACAGCCACTGAAGGAGGCCAGTGGCTTAATTGAAAACAGCTAATAATTAAAAATGTTATATGACCTTCAGAATATACACATTCAATTCCTGCTTTATTGGAAAAGTAATGAGTGATGCATGCATGGACAAACCAGATTGCAATGATCGCTCTGTGTTCAATTGTGTATTCAATTGTGTATTCACTTTTATCTGACTGAAATGTTAGCACAGCGAGTTTGCCATTAAAAATGTTATGAATCCGAGCCACTTCTTAAATTTTGTCCATTTTTGAACACTCCACCTCACTGTGTTTTTCATCGTAACTTACATTAAGTGCCAGCTCACACAAAAAAACATCTCTATGTTTCAGCTTGCAGACTCACTTAAATCAGGCTACGTTGGACAGAGCTGTCTCCCTCACGCCCTTTAAACAGTTTCAACAGGGATTTAATTTTGCTGTGCCACCGCTGCAGCGCTCTCAGCTTTTACAGGTTGAACCATTAATCAGCAGAGCAGCTAATAGCCTGAGCTGAAGTAATGTAATGCAGCTCGAGAAAACCAAGTGCTCTTTATCTCGCCGCGTGTCGATTGACTGAAGGCCGTTTGTCTAACTGCTTCACTTTTGCTGCTCTCCATTCATCTCTCCAGATAGTTTTGGCTCCTAACTGCTGTTTTCTTTCCCATTTTCTCTTTGCTCTTCAATTGTCTCAATTTGCTTGGTTAAATTGTGTTAAATGTACTAAAACAAGTTTAAAGGGATACGTTTTATTCTAATTACACACATCAACAAACTCATGGATGCTAGTTCTATGCGTCTACATGCTGATCGAAGTTATTTTATATGTAACAGCGATTTTAGCTAAGAAGTAACTTGCTCTCCTATTGTTTAAAGCCCGAGCTCAGCTAGCTACTGACTCTTGTTTACATCTGAGCAGGGTTGTGGAAAACGATTTAGCAGCGGAGTGCATCTGCTCTAACAGAAATGTGCAGAATAGTCACAGCGCACGTCAAGAAGTCAAACTCAAGCTGTATCAGGGGTTGGTGGACCATATAGGAAAACTGGGATGGATAAATAGTGCACCTACATTAGTCGCTTGCCAATAACAACTTCAACCAGCCAAATAACTTCTTCCCCTCTCTTTACGAAGTTCGTATGAGAACTTTTCTTTCCTCTGTAACAAAGCATCTGGGAATTAATTCAAAATTTGCCACGATGATGCTCGAAAATGTAAATGCCTTAATCTACACATTAGGCAAATCAAACAGCTGAGCAATCTTGCAACTTGTAGTCCATGCTTTTTCCAGTATGACTTAAACGTGAATGGACCATGCATGCTCACAAATGCTGGGAGGTTAATTGTCACTGAAGCTTCAAAATATGCTATTCTGCCATATACAATAAAAAACCTTATTTGCAGAGGTGACACAGAGACCATGAAGAACGGCAATATTTCAGAGAACATCTCACTTGGAATTCCCTATATTGTTCTTAAAACAATAATAACCACATGAATATAATTATCTTCAAAAGGGCAGAATCGTACATTTCCTGCCTTCCCAGTATGTTTCCTCGTGTCGGGAATGAAGCAACGAGGAATCTGTGTTGTTTCTGTGCTGTTGCTTCAACAACTGATGGGCAGTCTTATCCAAAAGTACTGTGCAGCTTTGACAGAGCTCTGGTAAGGAGTCAGGGAAAAACTCCTCACAAGGGGTTTGAGAGCCTTGAAAACAAGGCTTTGTTTACTTGACTGTTTCACGGCTTCTGCCTCTTTCTGCAGACAGACACACACACACACACACACACACACACACACACACACACACATATACATACACATACACACACACCCCGATGTACATTTCTATGAGAATGTTGTCTGTGTGAAGCTTAGCTGGTGAATCTGATAAGGCTGTAGGCAAGGACATATACACAAGCCTGGTAAATGGTGGTGGGCGGCATGCGTGCAGTTTCTAACATGTACTTCAGAAAATGTGACATTAAAGATTTACAACCTGATGAGAATACTTTCGGGGCCTGTACGAACTATTTGAATGTAGCTCAAACAAGAACTGTGCAGAACAGCAACTTTAACGTTTGATTAGTTGTGTGAAAATGATTTTACCCTTAAAAGAAAATGACTCATGTATCACTCATACATTTGAACAATACTTTGCAATCAATACCTCACCAGCCACTGCTCTTTTCTAGCAGTGTTTTTTAAAGAAATATACCAGGCCTGAAATAATCCTCCAGTGTCTGACACCTGTAGAGAACCACATCTTATAATCTGTCTTTATACTCCTGCCGGCAGCATGAGGCTGTGTATATCTGTGTGCATGTAGCCGTGTGTATGTCTGTGTGCATGTAGCCGTGTGTATGTCTGTGCACGTGTGAGAGTGGACATGGCCTTTGTGCTCAGCTCTGCCAGTTGAGTGGACAGTGTCCAAGATGATGAATCGAAAGTTCCGAAAAATATCTGTTCGAATTTGAAAGCCATGGAAGGAGAAAATTGGCAACGTTGTCTAAGGCAGAATCCTTCACAACCTCCATTCATCATCCAGAGATAAAGGTTAGATGTGTGTGTGTGTGTGTGCGTGTGTGTGTCTGCGTGAGTGTGTGTGGCTGGTCACAGACGGATATTTGCTTTTTACTTATTAATCAAGTCAAATATATTTGTGAGTCATTTGTGTGCAATGAGATCAGAGTGCATGTCTGCATTTCTATACAGTCTGGTGTATGTTTGTACGCATGAATCAAAAGCACACACATGTTGATTTACGTTGACAACAGAACAATGTTAATACTGGTCACAGAAGGGACACAATTGTTTTCTCTTCAGTTTTCAGACACCGCAGAGGTTATTTCTGAAGTGTTCAGCCATGTGTGTGTGACAGAGGGAGAATTTGTGGCCAGTGTTTTCTGTAGAGTGGAGGTCTTAAAATTCTCACTGAGTATGAATGTAATTTGTAGGAAAACATGGTTTGTGTGTGCGTGCGCGCGTGTGTGTGTGAGACAATATCAACGCGCAGCCTTTCTGGCATGCTTCATAAACATTCAGCGACACAGTCTCACAGCAGGTGGTTCATTACACGGCCGGTAATTAGGCTGACTTGACTTTCTTCTGCTCCTGATTACAGATACATATTGGTTTCAGTGGAGCATGAAAACAACATTTTTTTTAATTATTTGTATTCCGACAAATTATTTGTTGCCTTAGTGTTGTGTGGAGTGCTTATGAGTTGAAGTTTTGAAACAAAATAAAGGAGAAGGTGAACCATTCGTCATCAGTATATTTGGGGTTGTTCCACTGGCAGTCATGCTGGTTCTTACAACGTTACATTATTGAATTCACTAAAAATCCACTGAACTTGCAATGATCTCTTGGTTATTTCCACAGACATGAAATAAGGGCTTCTTCTCACTGTACAAAAATGATGCCAAAATATCCTTGATACAGGTGCCACCATCTTGTGCTCCTGAGCTCATTTGGAGCAGTCTGTGCAGTAGTGATCCTGGTGTGGAGCTGTGGTATCATAGTCCAGACAATACCTGCGTTTAAACAAACGTAAGTTAGTCTCAGGTCTCCATCACAATGTTTCACCCGTTTTTATGGCATCAAATTTCACATTAAAAACCAAACTTATCGGGAAAAAAATGCACTTGAGATACAGAAGCTTGCTACAAACTAACAGAAATGATAATGAAATGAAAAATTAAATTCATTTGACAATGTAGTTTGACTTTTGTCCACAAAAATGGTAGAGGCAGGGTTGATTATATATACTACAGGCAGGCATCAGAGGATCATCAAGGTGCATCGGCTTCACTTCTATGTTTATTTAGAGTCTGTGGTTATGTCAGTGTGGATGTGGCTCTTGATACGCGGCATCATTTCTGAGTTGTGTTTCATATTAGTTGGCTGTGTTTACTGTTTACTGGGGCAGAGAGGATAATTCTTATGCCAATGCAAGCTACAATCACAGTGTGCCTATCCGCTCTGATAACTGTTGTTACTCAGTTAGTTAATTTGAAAGCAAACTAAAGCTTCCCCTCGAAACTTTAGTGTAGCATATCCATCCATCCTTTAACCTGAGGTCGAGTCATGGAGGCATCAGGCTAAGCAGGGTGTCTCCAGACAGCCCTCTCCCCGGGGACGCTTTCTTACTCCTCCTGGGGGATCCTGAGGCGTTCTGAGGCAAGACTGGATATGTAATCTCTCCAGCGAGTTCTGGGTCTACCCGGGGGTCTCTTCCCAGTTGGGCGACATATGCCTCTAACTGGAAGCTAACTGAAACCAGCTCAGAGAAAGAGAAAAAAATGCTACATTTCTCTTGACTTTTCCAAAAGTAGTTAATATTTGCATGCACTTGCTCCCACTGGCTCTGATATTCCTATGCGATGGGTCGAGGAAATGGAGGATGGTGATCAGCTAACCTTTCTCCTCTGGCAATCACAGGCATGAGGTGACTCACCAAGTGCCACCTGACCTAGATAAGGCTGTAGGTAAGCGCAGCTGTCAGAGGGGTGGTGGAGTAGGATGAGGCTATAGAGGCTCAGCTGTACACGCAGCCTGGATGTATGTGAATACTTTATATTTGGCTTTAAAAAATTTGTCGAGTAACATATGAAGATGAGTACAAAATAAATAATGCTGTAAAATAGATAAAATAATAAGATTTACATGAAATCTAAATTTGAGATTGAACGGGAGTTTTTGTGTTCAACCAATCAGCAGAAATATGGAGAGAATGGAGACCTGTGCCATTTCCCAGTTGTCAAGTTACCAGAGGTTCAGAACCCTGGACAGCGACAGCAATCATCATCACTGTGGGTCCAGAGGCTGCCAATAACACACACCTAGAGAGAGTGACAATAACACACACCTAGAGAGAATGACAATAATACACACCAAGAGAGAACAGCTGGTGGTCTGAATAAAGGAGGGGAGAACAGACACAGAATGAACAAAGTGCAGCTAACACCAGCCTCAGTCCACATGCTGGCACATGTCTCGACAGACATCTGAAATCACCAGGACGACAGCTCTGTCTTTGTCCTTCTGTGAACTCTTACATAGACTGGATCACCTCACCTGCACCCATCGACAATACACTGCTGCTGCTCCCTTCTCATTACTTTCTCCAACACTTAGCCAGTCTGATAAGCTCTTTTATTTGTACTCCCTCCAGCCCTGTGATCCTCAAGGCAGAATGTGAATGTTTGCCTTGTCTACATCTCCCCCAAGTAACACAGTGTTGCAGCTGCGGTGTGCAAATAGAGTTCAGGAACATGAAGACTGCGTTATCACTAATATCATAAACTTCAGCTTGGAATTCCTCCATACTCGTAGGCAAACACAAAGAGCATGTGGGTGGTGTGTCAGAATTCCGTTGCTTAGCATTGTAAAATAATATCTACAGTTGTTCCTCAAAAAACTCTGATTGGATCAAGCATCAGTTTGATTGTCTGGGAGTGAAACACAAACTCATGTCATAACTCAGAGTTGTGTCAATTTGTCTTCAAACAAGATCAGAATCAGAACTGAGGTTTGTTGCCAAGTAGGTTTACACATAGAAGATATTTACCGTGGTTTGTTTGTGCAAGTTTAAATATGAAACATTATGCAATATGTTGTATATAAAGAATGATAACTTCATTTTTACAACTATAACTTATCTCACAATTCACTTTTAATATGGAGATAAACAATAAGAATAAGCAAGATATACAATTCCTAAAATTAAAAAAAATATTTTTTTAATACTTATTAAATAAATGGACTCAGAGCAACAAAATGAGCTTGTTTAGGATTTTTCAAAAGAAAGAGGGGATGCTTAGAAAACAGAGAATCTTGCAGCTGAAGGATCAGCAAAGCAATGATGACACATGAAATGGTAGCATGGCAAGATATCTCACATAGGAGGTCATGTCATTGCCCTGATATATGAAAAAAATACATCTGTGTCCCTTGAGGATTACAGGCAATGATGTATTTCATTCAATATAATTTGTCATACAAGCCAAGCAGTTGCATGTGTGAAGAATATGGTTTCCATTATTAAAAAAGTAGGGCTATGAGATATAATGATTTGGGGAAAATGTTGTATTGTTTGTTCTGTTGTGTTACAAATCCCTTGTTAATGCAATATTTTTCAGCATTTGGACGACACTTTGCTTTTTTCTATACTGCAAAGATGCAGGCAGGACGCTGCATGAAGGGAACACAAACAAACATGGAGGAGAGTGAGCGTGACCCCAAACAGGACGACTGAACAGAAGGACGCGGTGAGGGTCCGACCAGAAACTGCATTTTCTAAAGTGTTCCCCACAACAGACACAACTAACCTCTTGGAACCTCTATGGAAGAATCCATTCATACAAGTCAGAGAAAGTGTCTGAATGGGCATCAGAACAACATAATGGAGAAATCCAAATAACACCCAGACTTGGAAGTTGCAAGACACTTTGGACTGTCACACATCACAGGGCAGGAAATCAGGGACTGCTGTCACATCTTACATTTGCAAAACCATGGCAACAAATTACCTGGTCGAGAAAAAAGTTTAATGAGATTTGGGTCATTTCACACAATCCTAATTCTAAGAAAACAACTTCAATCAGTTTCCATTTCTTTGAGTTCTGCCCTATGTTTCCCTCTCCTTGAGTTTAACAAGCAATTACATGGCATTAGAGTCTTTCCACTGTTAACACAAATACACTTTGTTACTCTGTTGTTTTTGCTTTCGTCCAATGCTCCTTTTAATGCACTTTTTTCCCTCCACACTCTTGACATTTACGGCATTAGGCACAAAATGCACTTGCTGATTATGTTCTTGCTGCATTTTGCTTAAACCGTGGCCTTTAATGATTTAGTTTCCTCTTACCGGTCGATGAAGCTTTCGAAAAAGCAGACATACTGTGGCTCAGCGGGTAGACAGAGAATGGGAAAGGGAGACAGGGAGAGAAATTGAGAAAATGAGATCGAGACAGAGAGAATGAGGCAGCGCGAGATAGACTGAGTGAGGAGAGAGAATTAGAAGAAGTGTGTTCAGGAATTGAATGACACCGGATAATCCATGAGTCGAGATATTCCAGGACCTGTACCACAGATACAGATACTGGAGCAACAACCACATTATACTGCATGATTCAGCCAAAAACTGATCTTATACAGTTTGTAATGAGACAGAAACTTTAGCCTCTTCGTAACAATAATTCATATATTTCTTGGTGGAGGTTTTCTTATATAATAGTGTAATTTCACCTGAGAAACTGAGTATTGCCCAATAAATCATTAATGTTGAAACATCCCACCTCCTCTAATGATGAAATCAATGTTAAGGGGGAGGGCTATATACATGTATCCAGAAACACACACAGTCTCAACTTGGATCCTTATTACACAGAGGTTAAATGTAAATTTGTGTATATGCACATAAAAGAACTTCAGTGATTTGTCAATATATGCATCTTATCTAGAACACCTTCTCTTGATATTGGCCCGGCTGTGGCTCAGGAGGTAGAGTGGGTTTCCACTATACAGAGGGTCGGCGGTTTGATCCCAGTTTCCCCTATCCTGCGTGCTGAGATGTCCCAGGGGAAGAAACTTAACCCAATATTGCACCAGGATTTTCTCATTGATGTATGATAGAGAAAGTGCCGCTCCTAGACCTATGCAATGTATGAGTGAATAGCCTGTAGTGTAAAGAGCTTTGAGTGCTGATCAAGATATTTAATGTTATGTGACACGTTTCATTCTTTGTCTCTTGTATCATACCATGTTTCAGTAAGTGTCACGTTACTATTGATCTTTGTCCCACTTTACATGTATATATAGTATTTTCATTAAGTTAATCTGATCCCATGTTTCACTGCATCCAATGAAAGGAGAAGTGTTTGTGTTTACTGCAAAGCTTACTGCAAGGCGGCAATTTACAAACACTAGCGATTGTTGTTCTGGGTTTGTCTATCTTTTCTGTTTTTGTACTCACGCTTCTCTCTGCACACACACACACACACACACACACACACACACACACACACACACTCAAAAGGAAACACCTCGGGATGTGAATAACCTTCTTTCTGAAGGTGAGGACATGCAAATTTAACCCCCAAATTTAATGAGAAGGAAAGGAGTTGAGGCAAGACAGATAGCTACATTTCACAGCGGCATGCGAGTGTGCTGACACACAAATGCGGATGCATGCATGCAAGCACACACTTGGAGAAGGCTAGTGAAAGCAGAGAGAGCGGCTATAAAATGTGCCTTCCAGCACATAACGCCACCAAACACAACGGGCCGTGTCTAGATGAGCGGTGGCACAAGGTTTCTCCTCCACTGAATACAAAATGTACTGTGCAATCCCAGCATGAAAAGATGCTCTGCACAAAGAGCGCGCAGGATTAATATCACTTAAGTTATCAAGACTTGTAGCACAATATGAAGTCCATAGATCAGTGCACCCCGTTAAGCTGTCATAGGCCCGACATAAGTTATAACAGTGAGGCAGACATGACAGAAGTCATAAAGCTGTCTGCTAGTTTGACTCAGTCATAAACTGCATTAGCCACTTTAGCTTGGCTGCTTTGATTTGAACATATGTCAGCCGAGCGACACAGAGTTGAGGGAACGTGGGTAACGACCTCTCTTGCAGTGCACGGCAGGAACACGACAGACTCTAAGCTTTGAAAAACATTCACATTAAATATCAGGTAGAAATGATTTTCTAAATAAACCCATTGATGTTCTGAAGGTCATATTTTTCTATACAAAACACGTTTCTATCTGCGTAAAGATGAGAATCTCAGCAAAGTGGGCTGCCTATTCTACTTAAAGAAATTGTTTCCACTTTATCTACTGCCTCTATGAATTGTCAGAGACCAATCAAAAGGATCACTGATCCTCTCAGCAGATACCACATTGTTGTTGATGTTAATTTAATTCTTCTTCACTGAAAATATTCAACAGATGTCCCTTTGCAGGTGCAACAGACTCAGTCGCTCCTGCGAAGGGACATCATGACAGGCTAACTCCACAACCATTGCTTTTCACTCGTTGATGTCAAATACCGAGTGACATTCTCAAAGCAACGTATAAACCAAATCCTTGGTTGCATTTTCCATTTACCTTCACAACAAACAGTTTGAAACCATTTTGATGTGATTTTGAAAAACTTTTCCATGCTGAATAAAAGCATTAAATACAATATAGACTCAGGCTATATATATATTCCATTTAACCAAACCTGCACGTCTTTGAACTGTGGGAGGAAGCCAGGGCACTTTGAGAAAAAGCCACGCAGGCACGGAGAGAACATAAACACCTTCTTACTGTGAGTGCTAACCACTGCACCACAGTGCTGCCCATTTTATTCATTAGCATCCTGGAATATGCACAGTATTATCATTTCAAAGATCTGAGGTCACGCTGTATGATTTCTAGGTCTAAAGGTTGTTGCAATGTTTTTGAACGGAACATCTTTGTATCATCATTACGGGCTTATTTGGAAACAGCTACTGTGACTTTCCGACAACAGTATCAAAGACATATACGTATATTTTCCTAAAACCTAATTAAGGTCAGTCAAACTACAATGGCACGGTGGTGTAGTCAGAGAAGCTGCCTCATTATAACAAGATCCAGGGATTGATTCCAGCTTAATATCAAGTTGATTGAATGCAGAATGGCTCAAAAAAGAATTCAGATCTCTTCAGCTTTTTGCTAAATATATTGTGATCTATAGTCCCCTCAGAAACCACTAGAACAAATGATTTGTACACTGAAGACATTTGGGTTTAAGATCAAAACACGAAGATGAGACGAAGAAGCAGCTTTTCAGCTTTTATTTGACGCTATTTCCATCTCAATGAGCAGCCATGAAATAATGTTTAAGACTTCAGAAGACATTCGACTTCAATCACTGAAACGCTTTCTCCTCCCTTTCGTCATTGAGTATGAGCTGTAGCTCAAAACAATTGGCGATCATTGGGTTCCAGCTGTTGCTAAGCCAGTGTCTAAAGGCGGCAGAATGATGGCCTATCTGCTCACCATTAACTGAGGTTTCCATATGCTTGCTCCAGATGCCCAGTGTCTCCACTTCCTGCTCATTATCTGCTCTCCGTTCCTGAGCTGGCAGAGTGTGGGAACCATATCTCATTCTAAGTGCAGCTAGGAACATGTGGATATTCAGCTGTCCCTTCAGTTTAAGTACATGCTTTACTCATTACAAACACTTCCGATCATTTTATTACAGGTAATCATACACACTGATGTACTAAGTAAATGAAGAGCTCCTACTGGGCAGTGCGATGTGACCAAAATCTAATTACACATCCAGATTACAACTTGTTTGGACTTGTTACTTAAACCATTTCTCAACCTTGTCTTTGCTGATGTGTAAGTTCTACAACAGCAGCCGGATCTTCATAGGTTTACATATCATCTGATACTGATACATGGTTCCATACATACAGTATTTTACCCATGATTAAATTTGAGATCAACAAAAGCTCCTGGTCTGAATTTGCTCAATGTTTAAAAACAGAAATAGGGGGGTTAATATAAAATTCATGATGTGAAGCCCCGGCTTTGACACTAGGCTCTGTGGTTTCTATGTGTGCATATCTCATGTTTCTCCGTTCAACATGTAGGAGGAGCTGGAGATTGCAGGCTGTGGTTAATGAGGGGCGGGGCTCCAGGTGATGACCACCAGGTGATGGCCATCACTATATAAACAGTGTCCCGGAACCTCAGAGGTCTCTCTTTCCCTGCTCTGGCCTGACGCCGGAAGGCTGCCTGCACCTAGTCTCGATACTGTTTTTGTATCTATTTTGCTAACAAACATGAAGTATTGTTAGAACGTTACCCGACGGTGTCTGTCTTCCCTATGTCATGACTACTGTGAGCTAGGTAGTCGTGACAATATAAAGAATCATGGTCCTTGTAAAGGGGCGAAAAGTATGTGCACCTGATCGGCCCACTTTATTTACCAGAGATGAAAAGCTTGTTGGTGTAATTAGGTGCCGATCTGCTGTGCAGAGTGGCAGGGACACGCCTTAATAAGGGAGGCTGGCACACACACTCACGTCCTCAAGTACACACAGTGTCACCTCAAGCAAGATATTCACTTTGAAAGTTGGGCAGAACTGTGTGTGTGTGTGTGTGTGTGTGTGTGGTAACTCATATCACATTCATGTAACGTAACAACGTTTTTTGTCAAATAATTAAAACAGCAGTGGCCTCAATGATTGAACGTAACTACTGAATGATAAACCAATGTTTTGTTCCACTGATGATACACAAAATGATTTGTTCTGCTTCCAGACTGGAAACAACCGACGTCTTTATCTAGTTACTGTAACCGTTGTGATTTAAAAACAGTTAGGTTCGGATTATACGTGACTGTAAAAGTATTCCAAATATAACATCAGTAAGATGTTTTCACTACATCATACTTAATGCTCCACAGTAATAAAATGCTATTACTCAAAATGCTGCAAGTTCACAATGACATGTTAATTCCCTTGTTTCTCAAACAACATAACAAAATTACTAATTAAATTTTGATGCTCGCCTGAGACAACAAAAGCCTCATGTCTTACAATAAATTGATGACATTTTCACATGAATACTTTATCTCGTACACCTCAATTCTAAATGTTACACTGTTTGTCACATTTTGGTTTGTTTTTCATTATGGCTTCATTTTGCTATTATCATTTAAAAAGCCTCCTGCTTACAAAGACAATCGTCAGTCTATTGCTGTGTGACCGATAACAGTTCAATTAGAAAACCTCTGGCAGAGGAAGGCTGATAACTTCGGCGCCACCGTGAGAGAAGTTAAAGGGCAGGACTGGTGGCGACGCCCACTTTCTCTCCACTGCCTTGCGTCTTTCCTTAAATTCTTTGTCCTAAAGAACCTTACTCTTACTGATTGGCTTTTATTGAAATGTTTTTAGCTTTCAGGTTTATTTTGTACTTTTCTTTTGCGAGAACTTTTGAATAACATTTTAGTTTGTTGTCTTTGATTTTATATTTTGTTTTATATTCTTTCCTGTCTTTATTTTAGAGGATGTTGTATTATTTTACTTGATGTTATTTTGTCCTCTATTCGAAGCACTTTGTGATGGGTGTTTTGAAAGGCACTATATAAATAAAGGTGTTTTTATTACAAATATTATTTGTCCTTTCATCTATAATAAACCAAATACTTGTTTTGCCTTTGCAATGACACTTTTTACTAGAGGCATTTTATTTCAGTGTTTTCTGCCCGTTTCTTCGTCCCACTTTTGTCGACATAATATACTGCAAGAATATCGTAATGGAATGTCATAAAATTTGGTACAGAGGTTCATTTGGTCTAAAAGATGAACCGGATCGATATTGGTGGTCAAAGATCAAAATTCATGTTTTCTATGACTACAGACAAGTTTGACTTTTTTAGCCAAACATTTCACACAAATGCCTCAAAGAATGAAGTGATGACAATTACTTTCCACAAAAACACGTTTCTTGCCACAATTCAACACCATAACAGGAGAAAAGATTAAAAGACCCAACAACTTCGCAACTTAACAATCACAAGTCAGTAATTCTAGCTTCTTTTTGCTTTCACCTTTACTTCTTGTGCTCTTTTCTGTTTCCTTTCAGTCTCTTCCTTTGTCTACTTTATCTCCCCTCCTCTTTTTTTTTTTTTTAACTGCATCTTGTTTTGCCTTTGATATTTGTGCTTTACAGTGTGATAATAAGCTGTCTGTCTAGTCATGCAACGGTCCCCAAGAGCCACTCGCAGTGTTTATTTGAGTGTGTGTAAAGGTGTGAGCGTGCATGCGAGGCAGAGAGAGACTGAGTGTTTGAATGGGAGTGACACAGTCCCTGCCTGTGTGTGTGTGTGTGTGTGTGTGTGTGTGTGTGTGTGTGTGTGTGTGTGTGTGTGTGTGTGTGTGTGTGTGTGTGTGTGTGTGTGTGTGTGTGTGTGTGTGTGTGTGTGTGTGTGTGTGTGTGTGTGTGTGTGTGTGTGTGTGTGTGTGTGTGTTTATGCCCTAGTGCAGACATGTAACCGAGTGAAAGTGTGTGTGTGTGTGTGTGTGTGTGTTTGTGCCCTAGTGCAGACATGTAACCGAGTGAAAGTGTGTGATGTGTGTGGATGTGAAGAAAAGTGACAGTGAGTGTGTGTGTGTGTGACATTCAGTTTTTCTCAGACTGTGAAGGCGACCCACAGAGCAGGAAGCGGGGATAAGGCGCCACACCCCCCGCTGGTAAAAGAGAGAATGAGCAGGGCAGATAATGCCCTCTTATCTCCCCCACAACCCCCTCACCTCCCTTTTCTCCCTCTAACCCGCCTCCTCTGACTTCTCAACACACACACACACACACACACACACACACACACACACACACACACACACACACACACACACACACACACACTCTCTCTGCAGGAGGGCAGAAAGCTTTAAGTTGGATTTGGTGGTGGTGGTGGTGGTGGAGGAGAGGGGGACTCACACAAACAAACACTCGTTTTTTTAGTCAATCATTCGCAAAAAAACTAAAATATGACTTCATACAGACAAACACATCCTGTTTTTTACTTGTGGCAGAGGAAGGAAAGGAATTTGTTATGCTTACTTTAAGCAGGCAACGCAAATTGAGATACAATTTGTTTTTGCCACAATTTGGCCTGACGTTAAGACCTGTCTTAATGCATATCTGTGAGTGACAGTCAACATTGACATTATTGAACAGAAACTTGTCATGATTATTACCAATCTCAATTACCAATCTCATATCCGTCAGCTTTTGAAACGTCCTGTTTAGCTAAATCTTGGTACGACCCAGTTTTATGTTTGAATGTTAGGCGACCTCCGGGAGCAGATGTGTTAATTATCATTGGAGCACTAGAGCAACAAAGTCCACATGAGGAGACCGCTGTTCATTTCCAGTCTACAGACAACATTGATTATTTTACACATTTGGGCTGTTGGGTAAAATGTAACGTCAACCACACTTTATCATTGTTACCATGACAACGGAGGTTCGACTAATCAGAGTCAATTTTTCACTCAGCCACAACTTCACTTTACTTACTGAGTGACTGATGTGAAACCAGATTATTGGTTATTTCAATATATGGCATGCAATATAATTCGGTAAAGGATAGTGATGGGATATTCAGCTGCAACAAGCAACTTCACCACTTTTAGTGTTCCCCTTTTAACCTTTGCAAAAACTAAAATAAAAGAGCTTCGCTGATTCCGATTCAGTTCCTAAGTTAAGTTCCTGGGGTTATTTGGTAAAAAAGGACATAAGACATATCGTCCTTCAGACAGGTCTGCGGTTCACGTAAGGTCACCACCATCCTTAGCTCCATACAAAATGACAGAGACTTTTAATAATATCTGAGAGATATTTGTTATAGATATTTGTCTGATATGTCAGACCCACACAATTGAATTATACGGTATCAAATCAGGCAATCTTTTGATCCAATTAATCGCTTCAGGTCTGGTGATGCTAATAATCTGCTGTTGTATTATCCTCACAAGCCTGCAGTGAGAATCTGTGGGTATGATTATAATCAAAATTATGTTTAAATCTGTTTACATGGTCACATTATGGGGACAAAAAGTAAGTCCCCATAATGTAAACATTATAAATATGTTATACGGTTAGGATAGAGTTGTGTTTCCAGGAAATTCAATGTAATGTCCTCTGAAGTCATCGAGGCCCTCAGTGTGTGTGTGTGTGTGTGTGTGTGTGTGTGTGTGTGTGTGTGTGTGTGTGTGCGCGTGTGCATGCGAAAACATAGCCCGGGGTTTCCATGATGAGTGCCATTATTGTCGTTAATGACAAAGATAATGGGATACAGATGCAAGTGTATACACACACACACACACACAGAGGGGGACGCCGTCTTCCGGCCTGCATCTCTGCCTAATTGGGAAGGGAATAGTTGCGGTGTGGGCGATCACACCAGAGCCCCTAGCTCATTGACACGAGGTTAAAGACCCATTAACTTGACCAGTAGAAAATTGAGGAGAGAACAAAAGGAAGGCAGAGCAAGAGAGACCAAAAAATCTGAAACACAGAACCGGCGAATGCAGCCCGTTTCATATCCAAACCAGCCTGTCCACTAAAAACTTGGATGTATAATGCAGTGGTGATTACATGATGTCACTGCTGAATCTGAAATCACCCACCCACTCACTATTGCCTACTTCTCTTTCCCTCGTAAAAAGGGTAAACGCTTACGGATACAACTCGCATAGAACGTCTAACTGCAGCTTCGTCATTGCAACCTTTACCATTGAAAGCTGATAGACAGTAACATGAGGTCATCAAAGTGAAAGTTAGTGAAGACATTCCCTCAAGCTGATCTTAAGATAGTATGTTCAAGAAAGACATAAACATACTTTGTTGACCTTGGGCTACCAAAATGAAATCCAAGTGAACATCTGTGGCAAATGTGTGAAAATTTCCTTCATGGAGTTCCAGAGACGTCACTTTCACAAGTCCAAAAAGAAGGGCTTTGTGAGGTCACTATGTCCTTGACCTTTGACCTTTAACCACTAAAATTTAATCAGTTAATCCTTCAGAAAAGGGGATATTTGTACCAAATTTGAGGAAATCCCTTCAAGGTATCCTTGAGATACTGTGTTCACGGGAATGGGACGGACAGAGGCATCAAAACACAAGCATTCAATGCACGGACACCTAGTTTAATATACACATCCCCTAAATTAGCAGGTTGCCAACTTACAAAGTTCACCATTGTTTTTCATCAGAGAGAAAGAGGAGAGTGAAGGCAAGTGACCTTTCTGGAGGTTCACATTTTTGCTGTGTATAAACTGAAATAATTATCATTTCAAAACAGCCTTTTGCTAAAATGTGTGATGTTATATTAATCTTTGAGCTCCCCATGCTTTCTTCTAAATCTTTTCGACTCTGCTGAATGCAAAGTGCTTCGGTCCACAGGGTGAAAGGTTGAGTAAATCTATTCCTTTTTAGCTCAAGTTTGGTTTGTTGTTAATAACGATGCATGTTTTGGTTTTGAAATTAAAATGAGCAGGCTCATAAAAGGAATATTCATGTGATGGAATAATGAGGTGGCATTAATAAAAGGTAATATGGTCTCAGTAAGTCTGGATTCTTATCAGACTTGGTACGTTTACAGATATTTGACTATAATCAAACTCTGCTGTGTGTGACAAGTGAAACCTACAAGGTAATTTCCACTGTCAATTTCTGTTTTTCTTTCTGTTGCTCTCCCAAAAATTCAACTTCTAAACTCTTGAATCTTCTCTCTCTTCTTCTTGGATTTCTTCCTTCGTTCTTACATGTTTGCAAAGGGTTAAACTGGAGCTGGGCGATAAAACAATGTTGTAAATCATCATGAAAAGAATCCAGTAATGACAATGACGAACTAATGAGTCATTTTCCATGAACGTGTCTGTTCTGCACTCAGCCCTCATCTGCATAATCCCTTATAAACGCTCATTAGGCGACGGCAGTATAGTTACTGACAGACGTAGCATCAGAGCGAGGGGAGGAAAAAAAAAAACATGTTGATAGAAACTTAAAATCTAAACTCCAGCAGAACAGCTGGGAGAGGAGCATGAAAATTAAACCCATCCAATGAAGAGATGAGAGCAGAGACAGGACGTGTGTTGAGTGTGGGAGCGGGGGAGTGGACTGACATTCTGATTTGTCGAGTGAGTATCTGGATGGGATCAGCAGGAAGGAAACGCCGGGTTGCAGCGCACGGAATAGGAACTGGCTTGACATTATTGTGTAGGAAACTGCCAATCAGATTCCTTTACGTGTTACTGAAAATTCTCCTCCAATCTCCAGGTGTAAAAATCATATTTGTCGTATTTGAACATCTTCTGATCTTTCATCATCCTCCTGCTCGTCTTGGTTTTTCTGCAAACTGTTGCCAAACATTCATTTCGCTCTTAGACACACAGACAAGGGACAACTTTCATTTCTGCTTTTTTCATATTATTTGATTCAACTACGTCCCATCGCCACTGGTCTCCCACGTGACATGACACAGCACACACCTTTCCATACCCAATCAACCACACAGTCAGCGATATTCTAAAAGCCAAGACACAGCGAGTGACGTGCTCCGAAGTAGCCTTTGTTCTGTTTCCCAGGAAACATCTGCACCTCAGCAGGACAGGAGCAGTGACTAATAGCACAAATGGCTTTCATATAAAGTGAAGAAGAAAAGACTGTTCTTTTAAGTATTGAGTGAAAATGTATATTTCTTGAATTCCTCCGAATCATCTCATCTACAAAAAGAGAATTAGAAATTCTGTGTGGTTAAAACATTTTAGTTGGAATGAAAATTAGCTCTTTTAGAATCCGTTAGTCACACTGTGATTACGGCATCTTTTCTTCCATCTCTGTATCATTTGTTATACTAATGTGTGTCCAATTTTTTTCATTTAATGCTTATAAATAACATGTATTGATGATTTTGTGTGTTTTGAATTTTCTCTTTTGTACATTTTCTAGGTGTTTATTTCATATAAGCCATTACTGGTTTCTTCCACACCCCAATTAACTTATATATTTTCTATTTATGTTGCGTGAAATAAACTACGAGAGCATGAGAGAAATAAGACAATGAAAAAGGAGAAAGAGAGAGAGACATTAACAGTAAATAGACCAAGACTCGTCGTTCTTCCACTCATTGCATTTGTTTTATATTGTCATATTTTCCAGTTCGTTTTGCAGGGTTAGGGATTGGTACCAGAACTTGGAATTGAATGGTCCCCGGGGCTAAATTATTAAAGACAGTATTGATATGCTCCAACATTAACAGTTCTGCTCTCGGTGCTGGAGAAATTAAAAAAAAAATTGATTCCTTGTTTATTATTGTGACATAAAAGTTATCTTGCAAATGTTATTTGACCACCTCCATTCCTGATTAAGACATTTATTCTGATGCATTTTCACACTTTACAATTCAGACACACACACACACACACACACACACACACACACACACAGTAATGGCAGTGAGAACAAAACCTCTAAATGTGTGGTTACACTTCAGTAGAGTCTATGTTGACAATGTCATTTGCCACAAGTGCACCAGTCTTTTGTTTGGAGGGGGAGGACACGTTGAGCGACAGACAACAAACAGGTAAATGCACGGTTTTATAAATATGTATATTTCTGTTTAAAAAAGACTGATAACGGAATTGTTTAAGTTCTGCGTCAATGAGCAGTATTGGTGAGAGTAGAGCGCCCATTAAAATCTTAACAATACCGGGAAACCGAGGTGAATTTTAATGAAGCAATAAATTTGGCAGTGGCACCATACAAACCTGAGGCAAAGTGTCAAATTATCTAGAGAGGGGAAAAGATCTCCTTATAGATAGATCATTGCATATTCTGTTCTTTCTATAATGAGGACCAAACAAAGCTGACCTCACAGGTAACAATAAGACCTCATGGCTTTAATCCTCTCTTCAAATATGTGTAATGGTTTGCAGAATGAAGCTGCTGATTTATTCCTGCCAGTTATTTATGCAAGGATCATTTTAATGGTTTAAAAAAAAGTCCTAATGTTGTTGTTTCTAAATCAAGTTAAACTAGAAATGTTCACATCACTGGTTTACTGCTGAACATGGAGTGACTGGGGGATGATGTGTTACCTGTAGTGATTGAGGCCGATATGGGTATTTTACATTTAGAAAGGCCTTTTATATTGTTGTTCCACTGTGTCCAGCTTATGATCATTATTGACCTTGTCGTCCCACCGTGTGTATGGGAATAGGCTGTGGCGTTTTATGTTAATCTCCACACAAAAAAATATACTGGAACAAGCCCACGACTGACACTGTCAACTGATACTGAAACGCTCATCAATCAATGCATTTGACTCACCATGTGCCGTCCACTCTGCTATAACATTTGAATGCAACTGACAACGTGTGCTTTTTTATTTCTTCATCTTTATAAGAAGCTTGTCAGACAAAGTGGCTGCACTGTACGTTTTCTATGTGAGAATTTGAGATTGTATAGGATGGATAATTTTAAAGTTTTAAAATAAGTCTATCAGGAGGGCTGCTGGATTGCCACGGTTTGGGTTGGGTTTAG
This sequence comes from Limanda limanda, assembly GCF_963576545.1. Taxonomy (NCBI): domain Eukaryota; kingdom Metazoa; phylum Chordata; class Actinopteri; order Pleuronectiformes; family Pleuronectidae; genus Limanda; species Limanda limanda. Next base: position 15,917,895 of record NC_083640.1, on the reverse strand, counting down.
AAAAGAAGTGTGGTGATTGCTCAGGGTTAGGGAAGAATAAGGTCAAGCCAATCAGTGGCATGATGGGACTTCCCCATCTCAAACTGGAAATTAAATAATCTACCTCCTCTGTCGTAAGTGTAATTCTCTATGAATAGTTTTTATTTGAGTATATCAAAGAAAAATCCTAGTATTATTCATTGTTGAAAAAACACGGATGTAGGGATAGAAAATCATAAAAAATAAAATGTTCATGTCCTACATTGTTTTTCCTTCTGGTGGTGGAAATAGTCCTGAGGGGATATTTATGCATTTAAATGTGTTCAGACAAATGTGTTGAGCGAAGCTACGAGAAGAGTAAATGTAGATGTGAGACAGAGCTGCACAGAGCAGATGGTCGTGTGCTCTCAGGTACAAAGACCTGCAGAGAAAGATCTGTCGCACAGAGGGAAGGAAGGAGAGAGGTGAATAGTGGGAGGGACTGAACAGTACTGAGCATGGAGGGTTGTGGAAAAGCTACAGAAAATGGAGAGAGCAAAGAGAATTAGGTGATGGTGATAGAGAGCAAGATCGGAAGAGAGGACAGAGAGCGGAAGCTGGCGGCAGTAGAGGGACGGATGGAGGCTCGGTGAGTGGGTTAGAAGTTGAGGTGAGAGGCAGCGGGAAGCAAGGTGACCAAAGAGATGAAAGCCAGGGTTGGAACGAGACAAAGTAAGCGACTCAGATCTGATCCAGAGGAAGGAGGGAGAGAAAGCAGAGAGATAGAACATGAAAAGGGAAATGTTTTGGAGGGCAAAGTGATGAGCAAAGGATGAAAAAGAAGGACTTATTGATGAAGGAGCAACTGGTCACTTCGACAGTGTGTAGGACACAGGCAGAGGAGAGGAGACCAAAGAGGAGAATCTCTGGATTTGGGGAGAAATAAGAAAAGGCAAGAAAGAGAAATGTCAATTCTGTCAGGCCTGGACTGGAATGAGGACTCAGAAGCAGAGAATATCACGTACCAGCACACTTTATTGATTTCAGAACCTCAATGCAGAGTGACAAACAAGAAGGCTATGAAAATCTCACTAACTATATCTATATAATAATATAATACTTGGCAAGCAATAACTGGGGAAAAAGAACTTCCTAATAAATACAAAACATACACTAGAAAAAGAAAAAGCTTTTAAACATAAACCACTCCCGAAGGAGGACAAACAAATGGCAAGAGCAAGAAATCAAAAGCGCTCCCGAAGGAGGAAAACCAAACTACTAATAAATGGGGCAAAAGAAAAGGCTCACCTAAACAGGAGGCTCAACAAACTAACTAAATCTCTCTTAACATAAATCGCTCCAAAAGGGAGGAAGAAAAACAGTTTACAAACACAAAACAAAGCTAAACTGGAAAACTTTAACAAACAAAAAATCACTCTCAAGGAGGAAACAGAAAACAACTTACGTGGCGTAGCAAGAAACTCTTTGGCAAAAACGACAATGACTGTGGGTAAGGCTTAGGTGCACGAACAAGAACGAAACACTTCGGCACAAGACAAAGGGGAGACGCAGACTATAAGCACATGAGGGTGAAGGGAACAGGTGGAAACAATCAGAGACAATCAGACCGGTGACACATGAGGAAGGGAAAGTGACCTGAAACGAGAGGAGAGTTAGGATTTCAAAATACAACAGGAAGTTACGAGACAAAAACCTCACCGCGGTGTGACAGTACCCCCCCCCCTAGGGCCGACTCCTGACGGCCCAGGCTGGTCAGGGTGGTCCCTGTGGAAGTCTGTAATGAGTATAGAGTCTACAATGTGACGAGACGGATCCCACTGCCTCTCCTCAGGACCATATCCTACCCCGTCCACCAGATACTGTTTACCTCGACCCCTGTTGCGAACCGCCAGCAACTGCTTGACCTTGTATACCGGACCGCCTTCAATCACTTCTGGGGGTGGCGGAGGGGTAGCGGCTGGAACCATCGAACTCTCCTTGACGGGCTTGACCCAGCTCACATGGAAGGTGGGGTGAACACGGAGGGATCGGGGCAGACGAAGGCGAACTGCTGCAGGACCGATGAGCTTGATGATGGGAAACGGGCCCACGAACCGCGGCGCCAGCTTCTTGGAAGGGACTTTAAGGTGTAGATCTCTGGCGGAGAGCCACACTCTCTGTCCTGGCTGGTAGGCGGGGGCGGGTCGTCTCTTGCGGTCCGCAGTTTTCTTCACTCTGTCCCCTTGGCGAATCAATACCTGCGTGGCGGCTGCCCAGATGCGGTGGCAGCGGCGAACCATGGCATGGGCGGAGGGCACAGACACCTCCAACTCGTTGTCTGCGAAAACAGGGGGCTGGTATCCAAATGCACACTTGAATGGTGACATACCTGTGGCCGAGGTGGGCAGTAGGTTGTGGGCATACTCGACCCAGACCAGGTGTTTACTCCATGTCGAGGGATTCTGGGAGACCAGACACCGGAGGCCGGTTTCAAGCTGCTGGTTTAGGCGTTCGGTCTGGCCGTTGGCCTCCGGGTGGTAACCCGAGGTCAGGCTGGCCTTAGCTCCGATGAGCCGGCAGAACTCCCTCCAGAACCGGGAGACGAACTGGGGACCCCGGTCTGAGACAATGTCTTTGGGAAATCCGTGAACCTTAAAAACATTGTTCATCATGATCTCCGCCGTTTCTTTGGCGGAGGGCAGTTTTGGCAGAGCGATGAATCGAACCATCTTGGAAAATCTGTCCACCACTGTGAGGACAGTGGTGTTACCTTGAGAGACCGGAAGCCCCGTGACGAAGTCTACCGAGATGTCGGACCACGGTCTGGAGGGGATGGGAAGTGGCTGCAAAAGACCCATGCGTGACCCGGAGGACGTCTTGTTTCGGGCGCAGACCGAACAAGCCTCTACGTATTCCCGGACCTCCGGGAGATAGCGAACATCGTTCTTCGAACTCCCGGATGGCAGGAAAGCAGCGTGGTGTGGGCCCAGTGGATCACCTGTGGGCGCAATTCAACTGGGACAAACAAACGATTCTCTGGGCACCCACTAGGTGATGGGACCTCACCATTAGCCTGCTTAACCTCATTTTCTATCTGCCAAGTCAGTGCTCCAACCACACAGGTAAGTGGGAGGATAGTTTCTGGGTCCTTGGCAACAGGTTCGGGGTCGAAGAGACGAGACAGGGCGTCTGGCTTGACGTTCTTGGACCCCGGCCTGTATGAGAGAGAAAAAGAGAATCTGTTAAAAAAAAGCGCCCACCTGGCCTGGCGAGAATTGAGTCTTTTGGCTTTCTTGATGTATTCCAGATTTTTATGATCAGTCCAGACCATGAATGGATGTTCAGCACCCTCGAGCCAGTGTCTCCACTCCTCCAGCGCGAGTTTGACCGCCAGCAACTCCCGGTTACCAACGTCGTGGTTCCGCTCCGCCTTGGATAGCCGCCGTGACAGGAAGGCACAAGGATGCACCTTACCATCCTGCTCTGACCGCTGGGAGAGGATGGCCCCGACTCCTTCGTTGGAGGCGTCCACCTCTACCACGAACTGTCGTTGAGGGTCAGGCAGGGTGAGGATGGGAGCCGAGGTAAAGCGGTGCTTGAGGATCAGAAAAGCAGCATCAGCTTCAGGAGACCACTGGAACTGCACCTTTGTGGAGGTAAGAGCATGGAGAGGGGAAGCTATTGCGCTGAAGCCTCTGATGAACCGCCTGTAAAAGTTAGCAAACCCAAGGAACTGCTGAACCTTCTTGCGGCTATCAGGTGTAGGCCACTCGACCACAGCGCTAATTTTAGCCGGGTCCATCTGCACACTTCCAGGGGCTACGATGAAGCCCAGGAAGGAGACAGTGTCGGCATGGAATTCACTTTTTTCTGCTTTGACATAGTTTATTTTCTAGCAGTCTTTTCAGTACCTGAGTTATATGGTCTTGGTGTTTTTTCAGGTCAGAGGAGTAGATAAGTATGTCATCTAAATAAACATACACGAAATGGTCAAGAAAGTCTCTTAACACGTCATTTATCATAGCCTGGAAAACAGCAGGAGCATTTGTGAGACCAAAAGGCATGACTTTATACTCATAGTGTCCACTGGGTGTATTAAAACCAGTCTTCCACTCGTCACCTTCTCTGATCCGCACCAAGTGATAGGCGTTGCGAAGATCCAACTTGGTGAAGATCTTGGCCTGTTGGAGCTGGTCAAACACGGATGACATAAGAGGAAGTGGATAGCGATTCTTTATAGTGATGTCATTGAGTTGGCTGTAGTCAATGCACGGTCTTAGGGAGCCATCCTTCTTCCCCACAAAGAAACCGGCTCCGGCTGATGATGATGAGGGGCGAATCAGACCCGCTTTCAGGGAGGTTTCGATGTAATCCCGCATGGCTGCCCTCTCTGGCCCAGAAATCGCGTACAGGCGGCCTTTGGGAATGGTTGAGCCCGGAATCAGCTCAATGGCACAATCATAGGGTCGGTGAGGAGGAAGTGAGAGGGCTTTAGTCTTGTTAAAAACCTCTTTGAGGTGGTGGTAGCAGGAAGGCACAGAGTTCAGTTCCGGGTAATTGGGATCTGCGGCTGGATTGACAGAGATCAATTTAATGTTCGTGACTTCCTCCTCCCAAACTGAGGGGTTCAAACAGTTGCTCACACAGTCCCCTCCCCAGCCCAGGATCTCTCCTGTTCTCCAGTTTATATGGGGATTGTGACGGAATAACCATGGCTGTCCCAAAATTAGAGTCTGTGACGGTGACTTGAATACATAGAAACGAATGTTTTCCCGGTGATGGTTAATGCACAGTTTGGGAGGTGCTGTGATATGTGTGATAGTAAACAGTTCCTGACCATTAAGAGCTTAAGCTCTGATGGGCTTAGCTAAAAGTTCTGTGCTAAGCCCCAGTTGTTCTGCTAGTTCCCAGTCCATCAAGCTTTCATCAGCCCCTGAGTCTATGAGCGCCTAGAGTTCAGTGGTGGTGTGGTGCATTACCTGGACTGTCGTGAGAGTGCGTGAGGTGGTGCCTGAAACCTTGAATTCACTCACCACCATGGTCCGTTTGGCAGTGCAGGTGGCGACGAGATGACCGGGTTCACCGCAGTAGAAGCATCGGCCCTCCTGCAGACGTTTCTGTCGTTCGCCGGGTGTTAGTCGAGCTCTTCCTAGCTGCATGGGCTCTCCCTCTCCTTCCGGATGGGAATGATGACGCTGCTCTGGCGGTGATCGACGTTTGGTTGACCATCCTGGTGCTTGAGTGCGTAGGGGTCTATCCATCGTTGTGGGTCTTGGAAGACGTTGCTGTCTGAGTTGACGGGTTCTGTTGTCTGTCCGGATTGCGAGTGCGATGAGTGAGTCGAGATCTGTGGGTAGGTCCAAGGGAACCAGAAGGTCTTGGATATGAGCTGCCAGCCCCTTCAGGAACACGTCGTATAAGGCCGTTGTATTCCAGCCACTCTCCGCCGACAAAGTGCGGCAACGGATAGCGTAATCACAAACGGAGTCGCTGCCCTGTCTCAGCCCGCTCAGCTCCCCAGCTTTCTCCCGGTCGGTCGTTACCGGGTCGAAAGTTTTCTGCAGCGCCGCTTCAAAGTCTGTGAGGGATTGGCAAACTGGCGAATCCCGGGCCCACTCTGCCGAGGCCCATGCCTTGGCTCTTCCGGTAAGGTGGGAAATCATAAAGGCAATCTTGGCTCGGTTAGAAGGAAAAGCATTGGGGTTTAGTTCATAGTGTATGGAGCAGTCTATGAGAAATGTTTTGCATAATCCTAATTCACCAGCGAATCGTGATGGTGGGGCTAACTTGCATCCCGCTCCAACGGCTGGCACAGTCAGGACGGGAACCACGGGTGTAGCATCCGCTGCTACTGGAGGCTCGGGTGCTGTAATTGTCATCTGCACCAGACAATCGTTCAGGCTCTGAAGTTGTGTCGAGAGAATCCCCATCTGGGATGCCATAGCGGTCTGGAATTCCTCCTGACGGGAGAGCCGGGCTTCTTGGGCTCGCAGGACTGCCGTGAGTTGTGTCATCCCTGCTGAGTCCATACTGGCCGAAGTGTAATGTCAGGCCTGGACTGGAATGAGGACTCAGAAGCAAAGAATATCACATACCAGCACACTTTATTGATTTCAGAACCTCAATGCAGAGTGACAAACAAGAAGGCTATGAAAATCTCACTAACTATATCTATATAATAATATAATACTTGGCAAGCAATAACTGGGGAAAAAGAACTTCCTAATAAATACAAAACATACACTAGAAAAAGAAAAAGCTTTTAAACATAAACCACTCCCGAAGGAGAACAAACAAATGGCAAGAGCAAGAAATCAAAAGCGCTCCCGAAGGAGGAAAACCAAACTACTAATAAATGGGGCAAAAGAAAAGGCTCACCTAAACAGGAGGCTCAACAAACTAACTAAATCTCTCTTAACATAAATCGCTCCAAAAGGGAGGAAGAAAAACAGTTTACAAACAACACAAAACAAAGCTAAACTGGAAAACTTTAACAAACAAAAAATCACTCTCAAGGAGGAAACAGAAAACAACTTACGTGGGGTAGCAAGAAACTCTTTGGCAAAAACGACAATGACTGTGGGTAAGGCTTAGGTGCACGAACAAGAACAAAACACTTCGGCACAAGACAAAGGGGAGACGCAGACTATAAGCACATGAGGGTGAAGGGAACAGGTGGAAACAATCAGAGACAATCAGACCGGTGACACATGAGGAAGGGCAAGTGACCTGAAACGAGAGGAGAGTTAGGATTTCAAAATAAAACAGGAAGTTACGAGACAAAAACCCCAAGACAAGACAAACCTCACCGCAGTGTGACAAATTCGGGGGCCGCATCCTTCTCAGGCTGCATTTAAAGACCAATTGAGTCAAAGAAGTTCGACTGGACTTTCCCAATTCGAAGGCTCCTCCAAATGCATCGTTCCAACCCCGAGCAATCCAGGCTCTACCAGGTCGAACCTTCCCGGCCCAACATATCCCATAATTCATTGCACTCCTGTGACAAACCAAGAGGTAATGGAGGCAGCAAGTGGGGTGAAAGAGTCGGACGAATTTAATCTTATATGTAAGTACTCACTAGAACAGATAGCACAAAAAAGCAAAAACACCTTTTCAACGTTTTTTTTAATCAAACAAAGAACGTTTTCGTCCATAGCTCTGTTGCTATCGGGTCGGTCAACAGCTATGCAGCTGACGTCGGGTGCAAACACACACAATGCCCAAATATCCATCTGTCCATCCTTTATGAACCATACGTCAGTTTCTGCTGTCATTTACGTGGTCCCTTTAAAAAAAACCTCCTTCCTCCCTCATGTCTTTCTTGTAATTTCTCCTTCAACTTCTCAACTTTATATCGCTCTCTTATGCTTTCCCTTACAGATGACAAACAAAGGTGATATTCTACATTTTTCTTTTCGTAAACAAATACCTTAAAATGAATCAATTTAAAGGAAGTATTGTCTGATAAATCATCCTCAGGGTCTTACCAACCGTTATAAGACGTGAATGAACAGAAACTCTTTGTGATGAGCTTGATCGCTTTGGAGAGAAAATACGGAGAAAATACCAGACTAATTAGAGCCTTGTGCAGAGTGTTGCATTATGGGTTGTTTGTAGCTTTAACGCTGCTACGCTAGCCAGTGTCCAGTCAATCGTTCAGAGTTAATCAGGCAGAAATGTGTTTCTGAAGACGTTTCAGTGCCAGAGGAAAAAAAATCATGACGAGTGACAACTCATCTTCTGACGTCTTCACTACACAAATGAAAGTGAGAAAATGCGCAACAGTAAAGAATCACATTGGTCACAGATGATGAGTTAATAAAAGACTACGGTCTGAAAAATATTAACTTACAGAAAATAATTAGTAGTGTAATGATAATGGATAGATGCATTGATAGCAATGGATTGACATATGGATTTGCAGATTGGCACATTTTTCTCCATGACTTCACGCTCTTGTTACAGGTGTGAGAATACGTTTTGCACCATAACTGTAGCAAAAAGAGAGGGCAGGAGTTTGTTGTGATTTGTAACGTTTGTGCATCTCTAATGGAGTATCTGAGAAGGTGTAACAGATATATTTGTTGGAGAGTAAAATGTGTCCAAAAGTACAAATTACTTTCTACTAGGTACACATTCCATTGGCCTACTACTGGCCAACAGAGCCTCCAGCAACCTAACCCAGAGAATAACCTGCCTATTCCTCTGTGCCAGAGAGTAACCGTTTATCTACTACATCCACTTCTCTTTACTGCGGATCCTCACTGAATCTGTACAACTCTGCTGCCGAACACGTTTCCCTGTTTTCTCTCTGACACATGTCAGTACACATCAGTTCCAACATGCACACTTCTCACTTTCGCCCCTCTGCTCACTCTCCTTCACTCACTCCCTCTCTCCTCCCGACACGTGATGAACTTTTCGGTGCAGTTCTCAGAAATCACGTCTACATGTCTGTTCTGTGTTTTCTCGGAGACAAGAAGGAGGGAGAGCGAGTAACAAGGAAGATTAGAGAAACCGATAACAAATCTCTTCCTGTGCTGAGCACGGCTTTGCATCTTGTTCCTTCTCATTTGTGAGGATTTGATCAAAACAATGACCGATGTGGCAATTTGCACACAAAGAATGTTCTAACATCAGTCATGACATTGGACTTCACACGCACCAAGCGGGTCCCACATGAATACGGATTGATTGGCGCCTGGGGGGAGTCTGCTCTCTCCCATTATCATCCTCCACTCTTTGGGAACGTGTGAATAGAGGTTTTGCCACCAGCAGCGTTCGGGTCTGTATGAACATGTATGAATTATGGGGGGGGGATCTCTGCTTAGCTTTTGTAAGCCAACATTTCTGCATGCGTGTCGGTGTTTTAACTTTTTTTCATGGCACTTAAATTATCACAACGTTAATTTATGAGCTGTGCTGATGCATTTAAATCAGATCACACTGTCTTTATCAGCAGATGTTCCCGTTGTACACATTTAACAGTACTCGTCACATTTCTCGGCCCCATGATTCATCTAAGTTGACTTGAAAACTTAATAAAGTAAATTCTTTACCTATTAAACAGAAATGTTGCCGATACTTTTTTCAGAAAAGCTTCACAGCCTCTACGACTGAAAGGACGTGGTCGTGAGGAGATTCTAGCAACTTTTATTTCCAAGGTCGAGAATGAACTTTCAATCTCAAAATCATAATTATGTGTTGAACCGTCTAAATACATTATCGTCCACTAAAGTACAAGTTTGGCTTAGGTTCAAATTTGTTGCCTCTCACCGGTGATATTAATTGACAAAAACTGCCAAGCACTAAAAGGATTTTCAGTAAACTCCTGCAATCATGGATTTATTACACCTTCAACACTCAGAAGTATTTGGAGCCTGATCGGTATAAATAAATAACCTTAGCAAGTAATTTGTTCAGAAAGTGTTGCAGTGCAGTTATACACTTTAGTGTTATGAATGGATTTGGTCTCCGTCTGCCAACACCATCATAGACTACAGTATATGCTACAATTTGCAAATTACTAATTGAATTGTGTTATGTATGCATCATAAGAGCTTTGCGGTATCACTACTGAAGGTCATACTAACAAAGAGCTGTGAAGGTTGTTATATGAACATAATTAACATTGATTTATGTGTATTTAGGACACGCTATTTATGTATTTCACCGAATGTCTCTAACAACATCTTCTTTGACCATGTAATATTTCTTTAAGTGTTGTATATTAAAGAAAGATGGTGAATCTTTGGGTGCAGTTACATAAAATTTAAATATAAAAATACATAGACCCACTCTATACACAAACTATTGAAACATTAATCCCACTATTTTGGTTGTACAGTGAAGACGTTTGATTTTGAGATCAAAAGATGAAGGAGTCAACAGTTTGGAGACATCAAGCTGAAAATCAAACAACAACACAATGAAATTTGTCTTGCTGTTTCAATAGTTTAAGGGGACTGCATGTTTTGTGCTTCAGGAGAAGAGAGTACATTTTGCACACAGCCCATTGTACTGTGCAAAACTGTTGGAAAAAAAACACCCACATCCCCAGAAGGTGAAAAAGCCCTTCCCATCTACATGTCAAATTTATATTGCTTTGACCTTTTCCCTCCGGTCCTCCCATTTCTCAGTGCATGCAGCGATTCACTGAACTGCTGATGTGTGCACCACGTTTGCCTCTTTCTACACATTTGGATAACGGGGAGGTGGTGGGGGGGTGATGGGGGGAGCACTCTCTACACCAGCTCTTTCAGGTCTTAATTCACACAGAGTGTTTTTTCTTAATCTTAAAACCATTTGTTCCACAACAAAAAGGTGGAAAAAAAACACACACGTTACTTGAAAATTGGTTTGCTATTATTGTGTGTGTGTGTGTGTGTGTGTGTGTGTGTGTGTGTGTGTGTGTGTGTGTGTGTGTGTGTGTGTGTGTGTGTGTGTGTGTGTGTGTGTGTGTGTGTGTGTGTGTGTGTGTGTGCATTCACACTGTGGTTCTTACCGTCATGTGCATTTTCAAAGACTTCATAGTGCAGCCATAGAGAGTTTTAACGCTCTTTTACCTTCATTTATTACCTATTATTTGTAACGATAATGTTGTTGGAGTAGAATCAAAGAGAAATTATGTCACGATGAATTGAAGTTGTCGAGCTGTGACCTTAACCAACGTTGTACAATTAATCAAAGGTGCATCTGATGCAAATAATTGGCTTCCAGGACAAAAAGGGACAATTGCTATCTGGCCACATAACTACAATAGGCAGCATCACTCCCTGCTGTGCACCTGAAGGTCACTGGTAATGAGGTGAGGGAACAGTAATTAAACATCATGACAGGAGGTCCGTTCAAAAACGTGAATCCACATAAAGGGAATGTAAAGAAAAACAACTGCATGATTGAAAGTAATGATATGTAACAATTCTTTATTAAAATGTCCATAAAATTACGAGACCTGTCATTTATCCTCTTGACTTATGTCCTTACATTATCCATAATTTTGCAGCAATGTTCAAACCCAGAGAAATCCCCAGTTTTACTTAGGGTACAATCATCTACTTGCAGCACTTTGTTATTCTATGGGGGGCCAATCAGGGTTCAGCATCTCGCCCAAGGACACTTCGGCATGCAGATGGTTCAGACTGGGGATCGAACCACTCTACCCCTCAGCCACAGCCGCCCATCATCATCATAACTAAACACAAATATAAGTCAATTGTATCCTCTGATTTTGGAATACACACTAAAGAGATTTGTATCCACTTATTTAAGGGTTATTCGATGTATATCCCTCACATTATTTTAACAATTCAACATTACCCTCCTGTTTGTTAATTTCGTATAAATCTGTTTTGTTGTTTCTTAGTAGGTAGTGATTAAATGTTTCCCTTGTATAAAATGACATCTTTTGACAGGATGTGTCAGATGAGCCTACAGCACAGACTACCATGCATTTTGTGCGTATCTTCTGTTGTTTTTTAAACAGTTTAAGAGTCTTTTTTTTCTTCTCCACACCCTGTCTCTCCTTTCCCTTCTCCTTCCAACTTCTCCTTCTCATCTTTGGCAGACCTCCATCATATTCCATCGGGGGTCAAGGAATAGTGCTCAGGAAAGGAGATATTCTCTTTGAACGCACGCCAGGTTTTTCGATAGTGTTTGGCTTGAGAGACCCCGAGCAGCCAAAGTTTATTGATACAATTGGAAAAAGTTGATCCCTGTGTACGCCTATTTTTCAAAACATATTCTAAACAGATATTTACTTGACATCACTGTATGTGTATAAAAACATGGAGAAAAGTAATGTGAAAGTTCCTTTCTGTGTGGCTGATCTAGTTGGAATGAAGAGGAGGAAGAACATGACTGTCTGAGTCAATCAGTGTCAAAGATGACGGTTCTTCATCGTCCTTTGATTCACTGTCCTCTTGTCACACCCTCAGGGAAAAGTTAGCACATTTGTGTGTCTGTGTGTCTGTGTGTTTATTTGTGTGATTACGTGTGACCCAAGGCAAGTGCCAGCATCTATGACCAGATTTCACCACCTCCGAGCGCGACACATTAGCCAGTGGCAGCTGAGAGCAAGGACGCGATCTAAGGGTTATGTGAAGGTTTATGTGTGAGGCTGAGCTTGTGCATGTTTGTGTGCTTTGATTTTATATTTATGTACATTACATGACATAACATTTAGCTGACGCTTTTATCCAAAGCGACTTCCAATAATGGATAGGGTGTGCACATATGGAACTGTTGGTGTCTGCAAAACAGTGTCAACTATAATTTCAGTCATCGTCTGCTGAAGGTTTCACTTTTATTTGTCAAATAGGTCAGTTGCAATAATTGTCTCGTATTTTAAACTTTCATCGCAATCAGGTGGACAGAATTTTCTGTTCAATCTGACATCATTACTGAAGGTTTACTCTGCTACAAATTAATTAACATAAGAAGTTGTGTACGTAAATTGTCGGACAACCTGCTCTACCTCCTGAACCACAGCTGCCACATGTGATAGTGCTCAGATAGCAATAGAGCCGGTGTCTTTGTGGCCCTCAATGCTGTGGATTTAAAGAAATGAAAAAGTGAATAATTTAATAGCATCTTTTCTGACGTTTAAATTAAGATTTACTTTTTAAATAACCAAGACAGTCAAGTAGAAACAAAGGGGGACTGAAGTAAAAGTCTGACATTTTTTGCAAAAAAATTGCAAATTACGTGTTCAGAGTTGGATCGTTTAGATCCAAATGTTTGGTCCAATTTTATGACTCAACAAAGACAAGGCCAAACTGAACTCAGATCACTTTAGCTGAATAGAAGTCATTTCCTTGCCCTTTATGGAGAACACCAGGGTCCGCTCCACATTATATTACTAATTATATTAGTAGTTCTCTTTCCACCTTAAAAACCGCCGCTCTGAATTTAAAGAGCCCTTTGGCTGACATTAACCACTGAGGACGAATAGGACTTCTTTACCAGCTTTATCCACCTCTAAATAAAAAGATCTCTCTGCAGCACTACACACAGAGAAAGACGGAGCACTGAGCTCCACATAACCTACGCAACCACTTACCAGCGCTCACACACACACATAAGCACATAAATATATGAAAAGGACACGCAAACACATGCAGAGAAAAACAGACTACGTGCTGTTGAGCGACGGAACGACATGAGGACACACAAAGGGATAAGAGAAGGTGTTTTCCAGGCTTGGCACACACCAAGCATATGAAGAAAGAGGGTTGACTGGTGAGTGGGGTGTTAAGTAGCATAAATGCCTTGCTAGCATTGAATAGATCAACGTAAGTAGGCCTGTTACACCACCTATTCGGATCTATTGTTAGAATGAAAAGACTTTGGAAAACATGTTAAAGGCTGCTGCAAGTAAAGACAAAAAAAAAGGGAACCAAAAAGACAGAAAAAGGCTTGAGAACGGCAGAGAGGAGTGAAGAGGATATGCCGGGCAGGTTAAATGTGGTGTGGGGATACGCTGTAATAAAGACGTCTTGCCTTGGAAGCTTTAAAGCTCTGCTGAGAGCTGCAGACACAAACAGCCGGGGGATTAAATACAAACCTTAGACCTTTCTTCTGCTCCCTGTCTTTTCTGTCGCTGGTTTTATCACTTTGTGGCTCCTCTTTCTTCCCAAGTCCCCCCCCCACCCCCCTCACACCAACGTGACTCATGTTATGTTTTCAAACGCCACCTTTAAAACACAAACTAAGCTGCTTTTTCTTCATATCCAACAAATTTTTCTTTAATCTCCTTTCTCCACTCTTAATACAGAAGTACTCCCTCTATTGAAGTTAAAGAGCTTTTAACAGACAAAGCTGATACGAGTAATTCCTGAAAACCAACAACCACACTGGCTACATCCTATTATCAATATTAACATTATTATTATCACGACAATCATCCAAATTTTCATCAGCATAAACAAAACATATGCTGGCCTCATTACTCATCTTTATCATCAACACTTTCCATTAATTGTCTAGACTGTGGCCGCCCACCAAAGTCAAATTTGTCCCGCCACTGTTTTTAAAAAGAAAGACATGTCTCATAATAACATAAGTTGGTGTTTTGCTCTATTCTATATCTGTCTTTAATGCTATTGGCATCGCTCTCACCATCATCCATAAAGTAGTTACTGTCCACGCAGGCAGGCCTCAGTCTCAGTTTTATTTGTGAGTATATCTGCAAATGGCAATCTCTCTTTCACCCTCTAGTCTCAAAAAGATACAAAACAACAAGACTTTGTTTTTTTGCCTACCATTTTCCACAGAAGACAAAAAATGGAGAAAGAAAAAAAGACCCTTAACATTGGTGCTTTAGAAATGTCATGTTGAGCACTTTAGCATTAAGCTATATTATAGCCTCACAAACCCAATAAGCTCTTAGTTTCTTTAAATTGGTTCACATGATCCCCCGTCCATTATCTCATTTTCATATTGCTTCTAACAAATTAAAAATAATTTTCAAAAAAATTAAACTGCTAAAAAAGATATTGTTTCCTGTTACAATGAGAAAATGGCAATTTCATTTAATTTGGAGGAAACATGCAGAGAAATGTAATAATTCATTGCTGTATTCACTGAGGTGTAAGATAGGCTCTTCCATAAAGACAAGGTATATGTCATCCTAATCGAATTGCCTCATTTCCCGCTCATGGTTGTGTGTCTGTGTGTTTGCGTGTTTAGAAAGTGGTCTACTCCATTAACTGTGGTGACAGCTGATAAAGATGATAGACAGACTGTATTCATAGCTCAGTATAGCTTTCTCCTTCTCCCTCAGATAAACACACGTGCAACACACTTCAATTAAGTCACAGACACACTCACCCACTCGCCACTCTGTCCCCAGATCACCTTTACAACAGAGTCAACTGCTTCTCACCCTTCCCTCTTATCTACCATTAAATTGTAGATTATGTCGTACATGTGCTATAATAATTGTTTGGCGGCTTTTCCAAAGCGAGGGTATAATTATGTGGATACACAGACTGTGTTCAAGTGAACAAGTTCTCTTACAGAGCTTCTAAGAAATCGGAGCTAATAAAAAGTTTGGTGTTAGAAGAGAACAGACTAATAGTGTTCCCCCGGGGAGGCGTGACGTAAAACGGGCACTTGGCCAAAGAGACACATCAACTTTTTAATGTGGGGAAACACACACACAAACACACAAACTCCCAAAAACATGTTTTAATCAGAACAGCTTGTCTTAGTGACTAATACACAAGTCTTCACGGACCATTACCTTGCTCCAATTAAAACATGAAGCAATATGTTGTTTTCCAAGCAAGAGTTTTTGCATTCTCCTTCATCAGCCCTCTGGGATGACACCTTGAGTCTATTCCTGCGTCTTATCCCTCCGGTCATTCACATATGGTCGTTTGAGGCTTTTCATTGCTTACATTATTCAAAAAGAAGATCTGGTTAAAAGCTCTTTTCAAGTGAGCTAACTGCATATAAATACTAGAAACAGTAAGAGCTGCCACTTCAATGAACAAGGGAGAAAATCTTGGTGTTTTTTGATGTACCGTGCACATCGCCATTCTGAGTGTACACGCTTTGTGCTAATCTTTAGTCCTCCTGAGGATAAAAAAATGTTTAATAGGACTCAAATTAATTGTCACCATACAGTATAACAGGATTTAACATAAACAGTGAGATTAAAAACACCTCAGTTGTCTTCATACATCCTTTGGGACTGATGCAGAAGCCCCCTCCCTCTGCTGATCCCCCCGTTGTCTCACATATGCTTGGATGAAATTTGGCAACTTGCTTACAATATGTTCTCGGGTGCAGTCGATCGCATTCGCGGCCATGGTTTGAAATGGCTTGTAAAAAGCCCAGACAGAACAATATGTTGGTAGATTTCATCACCAACACTTTGAAACAAAACTGTGTTCTCCCGCTCCGTCTGTCCGCTGCCTCATGTTGCACATTGGTGACTTGGTGACAGCTACACGTGTTGGGAGAGTAGAGAATGCTACAGGCTGGAAATAAACTCGTTAGCCTTAGCATTGTGAGAGCAGAGTGAGGAGGTATAACACATAATTGATCTACCTCAGATTTGTAGTTAAAAACCATGACCTTCATGAGGAGCAAAAAGTTTCATATAATTAATATAAATAATAATGTGACATTTATCATGACAATTATCGATGTAGACTGAAATCTTTTTACTTGATATAATTTTGGGCTATGTTGTTTAGATTTACTAACCAGTAGCTAGTCAAGTTTTATGGAGCCAACACACAAGGGTGATCATTTGAACTCCCCTTGATATTGTTTACTTCAACCAGAATCTTGGTTTAGTGTGGAAAAGCCACCTTTGATTATAAAATATTTGGTAGCTACATGTACATGCAAGATTTTGTCCTTTTACACGGACAGATTTTTCAGCAGAAGTGTTACATGGGATGTGATATGTTTAAAAATGGCACAAAAGTCTGCTACTGGAATTCAATCTGCACTTGTTATATGTGGGTAGGTTTCCAATATGGTATCTGTATCCGATGCTACCTTTTTTAGTATACAACTCTCACCAAGCTGAGGTGCCTTCAAAGTGCACACTGTAATATTTCCCTTTAAATATTATATTATATATATATATATACTATAAAATATTTGTTCCTATTGTCATGCATGTTTATTTAACAAACAGTTATCTACATTCAGTTGCATGACGTGTAAATTATTCAATCAAACTATTTGACAGGATTCTTCAAGGTTGTTAAAGGAATGTGGAACAGAGCACGCAGCATGTCGTCCAAAGTCAGGGGAAGATGTGAACCTGTGTGGATGTCTGTGCGACAGATACCAGGCTGGATGAGCAAGAGCAAGAGAAAGAGAGGAAGCGAGAGAGAGAGAGATCATATGCAGTGTTATCCATCCGACAGAGACAGGTCTGGGGATTTACGCCACATGAAGCTTAGCTCTGCAGGGGGTTTGAGGTACAGACACTCCCTGCAGCATCCCTCGCCACGACGAGAGAGGCAATTTGAAGAAACTGACACTTTTTTTCCTCTATAGCTCAATATACATGAGGATCCTGGACAGAGGGGGAAATATATTTGTACAAACAGGCATAAATAGTGGATGAAAGAAGGCAAGAGAGAGAGAAAAAACATTCAGAGGAACAGAGAGCTTGACTAAATGCATTTAATTCAAACTGTTGTTTTGTGAAATAAAAAAGAAACTCTGCTTGACCTGTTACACTTCTGCAGTTTAAAAACAACACGTTTATTTTGCAAGCCAAAAAGCTCCACAAATTGTGAAATATTTCTCAGCAGGAGTTCCACTCGCTACTTTGTCATGCAAACCTTGTCTCCATGCTTTACTTCACATTAGAGATTCAGCACTGCTATAAAATGCAGATAAACTATACCAGAGTTACTACTTGAGGGATATAGGTATAGAATTTTTTTTTTTTTAAATAGAACGAGAAATAAATTAGAGTTGTGGAAACAGTGCACATTGTACGAAGGGAAAGAGATGAGGAAGAGAACAGAAAGTCTCGGCATTCATCTTTTGCAATAATTTGTATTAAGTAGACAAACTAAAGGGATAATGCAATAAGCAAACACATTGTAAATTAAGTGTATTTTATGAGGAGAATGTTTGCTACTCATGACACTTCTAAGGTCAAATTTGACAGATTCATATACGGCTGTGATGATGTGGTGATTGTGATTCATTCTAAATGTGAGATCCAGAGGGGTCCACCTTTCTCTGTCTGTTCTTGAGCCTAAATTTAAACAGTGTAAAGAATTCAAGTGTTGATAGTAGAGCTGAGGCTATAGCCGGGGAAAGGTGATAAGTAGTGAAGAGAATATGCAAAAACTTCAATAGGATGCAGGAAACTTTTATTACTATTATTGTCGGATCTGAAGCAAGAGACATTTGAAATAATTACAGGTGGAAATGTAATAGTTGGGTATAATGCTGGTGTATTCAATTTAAATCTAATATAGCGACAATAATGGTATTTGTAACTTTAGCAGCTGAAGTAACTGAATCAAGAACCAAAAATAATGTCTTCCTCTGCAGTTCCAATAGGGACAAGTTTTTGTAGAAATCTGTCTTTCATTTATTACATTTACCGACCTTCAGCTAAAGAAGACGCTGCCTTTTTCAGCCATTTGTGTGTGTGTGTCTCCTATAAAGGAGGAGGCATTAGAGGTAGAGGTGAAACAGATATCTGGTCAAGGTGTCAAAGGGTCACTTCCCTGGTCAGGTCATTAAATTTCCAGGTGCCCAGGAACACCTGGCTGGGGGTGAACAACGGGTGGTCCAACATCAGCTATTATTATTGCAAATGCTGTGTTACAGCTGGTCGGGGTAGTAAAGGGCAGATCCCACATCAGATCATTAATGCCTCCAGCAGAGCTAAAACAGAGAGTGGGGGAGGGAGGGAGGGAGGGAGGAAGGGAGTGAGGAGGAGGAGAGAGAGAGCTAGTGAGGCACATTGAAAAGAAGATGGTGCCTTTGGAAACCTCTTCTTTCTCTCCTCTAACCTTCAGTATTACCTTGTGCAAGCATACCTGCAAACACCTCATGAGCTCTAAGGCTGTTTTCAGACAAGAAGTCTGGAAAATATTTGGCAAATTGGGTCTGGACATTTTCTGCAGTGGAGGAGACACATTAGCGCGGCAAAGGACGAGTAGACACAGAGATAATGGAGTGTAAGGCAGTTTTAATTTCATTAACGAAATCCATCCTTGAGCTTTTTTACAAGTGACAATGACAAGATAACTCCAACCAAATTCAACGGGACGACCATAGAGAAATGAAATCGGACAAAGCGAGCCTTCATGGCCACGTTTTATGTCTAAGGGCTGAATTGGAACAGGGACCTTACACTTCTGCAACAGGATGGTGGAGGATTGAGGTTTGCACGGTTCCTCACAATAATACACCGACCATCTAATGAGACAGAAAAGAGAAAAGTTGAAACGAGCAGATGTGCAGATCAGCAAACTCTCAAGCTGATAAATGCGAGTGTGAGAGCAGAGAGTTCCACTTAAGCTGTGTTTGGACTGAAAATCGACCCTGTATCAAAACAACGTGTTGTTTAAAGTACCAGTGAGACACTAAAATATGATTAATAAAGTCTAGTTTGGGGAACACATGAGAATTTCTTCTGTGCAGTAATTTATGAATGCAATGCTACAGATGGTTTAGACAAGGCCTTATACTGCATACTGTTTATGGGCTCAGCCGTTCTACTGCATATTACAATGTTAAAATTAGACTATATTCATAATTGAACAAGGACCCCCATAATTTACATGCATGCCTGTGATTGGACACGCACCGACGACCTAACACAAGTCTATGAGTGACTACAATTTACGACTGACAGCTGAATTTACAACTGGAAAAAAATATGTTTTAGCTACGGAGCCCTTACAGTGATCAGTGGGGGTCAATGAGTGTGTGTGTGGAAGTGTGTGACTCACGATACAGATGGAGAGAGAAAGTGGGAGGAAGAAACGAGGGCTGTGAAAGAGAGAGACATCAATCTTCTGTGTGCCCCCCCGTGGTCTGGGGGTACCTGTCCTGTTTCTGACATCAACAAAGCCAAGCCTTCTGGGTAGTAATCAATCAGTCACACTCCGACAAGCTGGCGGAACAGAATGATCTGTGTGTGTCAGTGTGAGTGTGTGTTGGAGCGGAGGGGGCACATTAGCGTGGCAAAGGATGAGTAGAGACGGAGATAATGGAGTGGAGAGCAGTGTTAATTTCGTTAACGAAATCTATGACTTTATCGTCCTTAACCTTTTTTTTTACTTGACGATGACGAGAAAGCACCAACGTCATCGGTGACTACGACAACATGCAATGTCACTGATGAAGAAAATACAAGACTGATATGTAATTTAGAGAAGAAAACGTTGGTAAAATCTCTCTGTATTATCATTGATGGCAAAAGAGATGACGCCATTTCAGGACTACATGGACCGGCAGCACATAAAAGCACAGCGTGGAGCACAGTGATGAAATAATATCTTTAAAATCTGTTTGCTAAAGTTTGAAAATAAATGCTTGTTCATATTACAGCAAAACTTGAAAAACAGCTTCACAAGGTTGTTGTTAGCTAGTCCTCTGATTGATCGACAACTAGAACAAATTGTTGTACTTTACCTGAGACGGGCTGAGACTAAAAAAGTGTGATGATAAAAGAAAGTGAGGTTGAGTATAAGTATATCACTGCTTTCCTGTTTCACTCCCATCCTGAGTGATAAAGAGACCTGAAAGAGGTTGTGTTCTCCAAGTGACATTGACTGTCCAGACGTCTCCTTCATAAACATCTCAGAGACCAGAGATTAGTTACAGTAACAGCTTCAACATGGATAGATGGGGAATTTAATAGCTATTTTTTTTTTCTGTGTGAGAAAGGACAAGAATAATCACAAATTGCAAAAATGTTCCAAAAATACCATGATACTGATAAAATCTATATAAATTTAGTGAGCATTCATGCCTCACTTGGTTCACCCACACATGTTTTCTGTGAAAGCAGGTTATTTATGTCGGACCTGTTAGTACAGAACAACAACGCTTTTACGGCCCCATTCCAAAAAGGGATGATATATTGATTGTAGGGTCAAAGAAACCTGAGGTGTTTCTAACAACATTAATAATATCTTGGATATATTTAAGTGCCTTAGCACATTGACAGTGAGCCAGCAAACACTATACCAGGACTTGGTTAAAATCTATCACATCTCTGATCTAGTAAAGATTTAAATAATGTATGAATAGGTTGCAAGACAACAGGTTTAGAGCTATTATCGCCATTTTAGTTGGCAAAAACAGAAATGTATAAAATACGTATATATGACTTAATTTGATGGATTTTTGTGACATCCGATTCAAACGCAGTCCCAGTTCATACTGTAATTTAATAGCATTTTATTCCTGTGTCCTATTCTTATATATATTCTTATTCATATTATTTTACTCTAAACAGTTAATGCATTGGCAAGTACACATCAGCTTTGCAATCTATTTGCAGTCTAGATCAAGCTCTTGCACAATGTTATATAAACCTTTAGGGAGAGAAAAAAATCCTTCCTCTGTTTAAAAAAAAAAAGTCTTTCATATGTTCTAAAAGCAGTATTTTTATTCCTCCATTACTTAATTTGTTCATTGTTTCCTGAGTTCTCCTTAAAGCCCCTCAGTCAACTCCCATTGGGACATCGGACCTTCCAACCTGGCACAACAATAAACTGGCCATCATAAATCACCAATGATCTCTATTGAATTAGCTCTGCAGCCAGATCAAATCTAACATAATTGGTTAAATGCATTATGTTGATTAATCAGTTCCGCTCACAGTAATAATGCAACAAGCAGCACAAGGAGAGCAGATCGTTGTTGCTTTCTTTCCTCTTTCATTCTCAGAAATCTTTACAAATGACCTGACAAATGACTTCTCCGTTCTTTTTATACCATCTCTCACTCCGCTCTCATTCGTGATTGTTCTTCCATTCGGTGTCTCTGGCTTCTGGTAAAAGCTCTTTCTCCCACCACCCCGTCTATCACATTATCTTCTTCTCCATCTTCTGATGCATGGGCTTTTAGGAAAGAAAAACTTTGCAGCCCAACAAAACTGTCTGTACTAATGAAGGAAATTACAATCTTCCTCCCTCTAATCACGACCCATCCATCAGTGAATGCTACTCACATGCCGCCTGTATTTAAGGGAATGCTGTTGTGCTTTGAACAATGCCATAATTACTGAGCACGCAAGAAAGAGCCACCAAATCTTTTATTACAAAGACGCTCATTGAATTTGTGTCTGCGGACGAAAACCATTTACAACTAACAAGTACTTCTTCAGCAGAAAACTTCCCAGAACCGGGTAAAAAAAACACACTGGTTTGGTGCAGTGCACATTAATTGTAGCATGACTGTTCTTATAGATTTTAGTATGAGATAAATCTGCTGACCAACGATCTTCTGTTCTGTCTTGTTATAGTAAATTGATGGTCACATATGTGGTTGTAAAGCAGTGCACACAGAAAAACTGGTTCGAGAAAACTCCTGTTCTTGTTTGCAGATAAAGATTTTAACATTATTTTTGTTTATGATTCACTTTAGTGGTGAAAACAAAACTAATTGATTGTTAGCTTATTATTCTGTGAATGCAAACCGGACTCTTCCTGCTGCTGCTTCACATTAAAAGCTTTTTGTCCACAAGGTTTTACAAACCTCCAAGAGAACAAATAAAGTTGAGAACCAAGATTCAGTTAGCAAGACATGGCTAATTAACATGATCAAAATGTTTAAGAAATGTGTTACAATGCATGTTAACATTATCAGGATTAGAAATGTCCTCCATCAGCGCATTAAGATTTGGGTCATATCTCACAGCCCTACTGCAAGAACGTGCGTAGCTGTCTGTCAGGACATTTTGACGTGACTATGTCATATAAACACAACATCGTGACCATTTATGAAGATAGGAGCAAAGCATGCATACCTAACATCGCAAAAGTATGAACAATTGGGGCAAGAGATAGGCAATGGAGAGAGAGAGGGTAAAATAAATGAGTCAGGAGGAGAGGAAAAATTATGCAAGGTGATTCGGTCCTATCAAAGCTATCTTTGTTAACTTTAGTGCTCTTCTGAAAGTAAAACGATCACTGCCGCAGTATAACGTGTCGTTACAAATTATACTTCAGACCAGCAGCTGTGTTTAATAATCTTCCACTCAAAAGATTGAATTGAGCACGGATTAGACTCTCTCTCTCTCTGTAGCCTTTAGCCATTAGTCAATGTTCCACACTCAAATACACACAAACAAGCAGATGTCCAACATGTCTCATGCTCCTTTCTGCATGTCCGTGCATTAAGCTTTATTTTATGTATTTAATATTACTAAAATAGTAGTACTATTTATTCAGGCAGCAGGTTTTCCTTGCAACTTCCAGGTTGCTCATATAACTGGGGATCCATGAACAAGGGCCTGCCTTAGAAGAGGGTGTCTTGTAATTAAAAGGCAGAAACACCTGATGACGCTAAGGAGCACAACTGAAGATATGTCCCTAACATCCGCTGGTGTTCACTAACATCAGATAACATCTACTGGTAGTTGGTATCCTAAGATGTGAAGAAGACCTACAAACGTGCAAAGGACCTTTAACATCTTGTCCTTTATTCCAAATATTCTGATAGTGTTGATTTGACACAATAATATAAATAAACAAAGAATTTTTTTTGTACAAAACTTTTACTTTAACAATTTTGGAAACTAAATAAGACAAATCAATAAGAAAAGGAAACAAACATCATTCAAAATCGATCAAATCCAAACAGCACAAAACCCTGATGATAAACTGATCTACTGAAGATATGAATTGCTTCTCTGAAGAAAAAGTGTGAGCATCAGAGACTATTCCAATGAACTTTTACTTCTCAGAATGAACGAAAATCAGTGTGTGGAATAGCGCGTTTCACAGTAGCATCACTAATGGTGGCAGTTGGGGTAATCAGCAATTTGGATGCCAGATAGAACAAATTGGTTGGTTTATGATTTACTATTAAGGTGAATGTCACAGCTGTAGACTGCAAAACAAAACTGCATCGATGGTCCAACATGATGGGAAAAATGGTGAAACCATTTAGTTCAGCAAGTAGAGAAACATTATTACTGTCAGCAAATTTGATTTCAGGCCAAAGTTTTGTATCGGTACGTTGTTCCTCACCATATAACAGGTAATGAATCGAAATAAGTTAAGTGGAGGCAATAGTTGAGGCAAACCAGGCCTCATCTCCTGCTGAACAAGTTTGCTTTACCCTATTACATTATTGCTCATGAGAATAAATATTTATATGTATGTGGAACATTCAGTCCTTTGAAAGTGTCAGCTGGGATTGGTTACAGCCCCCTTGCAACCCTCAATAACAAGCAGTATAGCTGATGGATGACTGTATAGATATATGGAGCATGTCCCTTGTCTGCAGTGATATTACAGTCTGTTCCTCCAGT